>NW_027531907.1:200345-206232 GCF_008692635.1 Crocuta crocuta | reverse complement strand
AATTGCCACAGACAGACAGGAGTTTTCTTACATATTGAGGTATGTTCCCATCTGTATCCTAGTATGCACTGTGCTTTCAGAGGCTTTAAATCCACGGGCCATGCGTCTTTAGTTTCCTGTAGAGTGAAATATGGGAGGCAGTGGCCACGGTATATAGTTCGCATATCATGACATCATTAAACCACGTGTATACAACATAAGTAGCATAATATAGAGATTTTAGTGTTCAAATATGTCATACTTTGAGATTAAATGTGATATAAAAGTGACCTCATGATCCAGCACAGAGGACAATGTACCATGTCATTCAACAATACATTGGTGAGGCACCAACTAGCAGGAAAAGGACTCATGAACATCTTATGGCTTTGCATTTTCCTCATTTAAAATTTTGGTAAATGTTTTATTGAAAACATTACTGATGAGGATATATTAGAAGCAATAGATTACTTGGGAAGCAGCCATACTCTCCTCAGCCAGACCTATACAGGACATTGTGCAGGTTGCACAGGTAACAGAGCACATCTGGGGACAGGAGAACATTAACAAAGGTGCATTTCTTTTTCTGTGGTTCCAGATGGTGGGGTGTCTTCACAGAGCTCATAGATTGTATATTTACCTCTCTCATCCTGTTATTCCTCTGTCGTTGTGTTGTACAGGACTTCAGATTTTCTTTATCTTTAGTAAGATAATCAAATACCACTTTTGTATGAATAGGTAAGGATCTAAAGGTTTTCTTACCAGCCCTCTCACTCATTAGATGGTGACTGTACTTGGTAGATTCTCCCTGTGTGTGTCTATATCCATATGTCCCCATTTATAAGGACACCAGTCATATTACATTTGTGGCCACCCTAATGACCTCACCTTAATTAATTACACCTGTAATAACACTATTTTAATTTTTTTAATGTTTTATTTATTTCTGAGAGAGAGCGAAAAACAGCGTGAGCAAGGGAGGGTCACAGAGAAAGAGGGAGACACAGAATACGAAGCAGGCTCCAGGCTCCGAGCTAGCTGTCAGCACAGAGCCCAACAGGGGCTCGAACCCATTAACCATGTGATCATGACCTGAGTCAAAGTCGGACGCTTAACTGAGACACCCAGGTGCCCCTGTAGTAACACTATTTTAAAATAAGGACACATTCTGAGATATTGCTGATTAGGACGTCAACACATGGATTTGGGACGGAACACAATTCAAACCATAACAACCAGTTAGAGATGTTCAGAATGTTTTATCATCAACTAGTATATGTAAAATGAGATAATTTAATATTTAAGTTTAGTTTTCTGATGGAAAGAATTGCAACAAGAGTGAGCTAAGGAAATTGATCACAATGGATATCCAGTCAATCCAATGGATGAGGGTGTGGGCATAGCTGTACATCAACGGAGATTTAGACAGTTACCTTGTTCAGTTATGCCAGATTTCTCCCAACCACCCTGGTGATAAGAATGACCTGAGAACAGAGTGCATAACAAGCTCTGGAAACTAACAAGAGATAGAAAGCAAACCAAAGTGAAGAAACAGAAGAGCTCTCTTCCAAAGAAATTCCAGGAAGAATTGACAGCTAAAGAACTCCTCAAAACAGATATAAGCAAAATAACTGAACAAGAATTTAGAACAATAGTCATAAAATTANTTAATTAATTACACCTGTAATAACACTATTTTAATTTTTTTAATGTTTTATTTATTTCTGAGAGAGAGCGAAAAACAGCGTGAGCAAGGGAGGGTCACAGAGAAAGAGGGAGACACAGAATACGAAGCAGGCTCCAGGCTCCGAGCTAGCTGTCAGCACAGAGCCCAACAGGGGCTCGAACCCATTAACCATGTGATCATGACCTGAGTCAAAGTCGGACGCTTAACTGAGACACCCAGGTGCCCCTGTAGTAACACTATTTTAAAATAAGGACACATTCTGAGATATTGCTGATTAGGACGTCAACACATGGATTTGGGACGGAACACAATTCAAACCATAACAACCAGTTAGAGATGTTCAGAATGTTTTATCATCAACTAGTATATGTAAAATGAGATAATTTAATATTTAAGTTTAGTTTTCTGATGGAAAGAATTGCAACAAGAGTGAGCTAAGGAAATTGATCACAATGGATATCCAGTCAATCCAATGGATGAGGGTGTGGGCATAGCTGTACATCAACGGAGATTTAGACAGTTACCTTGTTCAGTTATGCCAGATTTCTCCCAACCACCCTGGTGATAAGAATGACCTGAGAACAGAGTGCATAACAAGCTCTGGAAACTAACAAGAGATAGAAAGCAAACCAAAGTGAAGAAACAGAAGAGCTCTCTTCCAAAGAAATTCCAGGAAGAATTGACAGCTAAAGAACTCCTCAAAACAGATATAAGCAAAATAACTGAACAAGAATTTAGAACAATAGTCATAAAATTAATCGCTGGTCTTGAAAAAGGCATGGAAGACATCAGAGAAACTATTTCTACACAGACTATGGAGCTTAAAAATAGTTGTGATGAATTAAAAAATGCTGCAAATCAGGTGCATAACAAAATGGAGGCGTCCAATGCACAGATTGAAGAGACAGAAAGGAGAATAAGTGATTTAGAAGACACAATTATAGAAAAAGAGGAAGCTGAGAAAAAGAGAGATAAACTGATCCAGGAACACGAAAGGAGAGTTTGAGAGCTCAGCGATACAATAAAATGGAATAATATCCGAATCATGGGAATTCCAGAAGAGGAAGAGAGAGGGAAAGGCGCTGAAGGAGTCCTTGAACAAGTTATAGCAGAGAACTTCCCCCAAGCTGGGGAAGGAAATCCAAGAGGCACAGAGAACTCCCCTCAGACATAACTTGAATTGATCTTCTGCATGACATATCATAGCGAAACTGGCTAAATAAAAGGACAAAGAGAGAATTCTGAAAGCAGCTAGGGAGAGTCCTAACATACAAAGGGAAACCTATCAGAGTGGTGACAGACCTATCTACTGAAACTTGGCAGGCCAGAAAGGAATGGCAGGAAATCTTCAATGTGATGAACAGAAAAAAGATGCAGCCAAGAATCCTCTATCCAGCAAGCCAGTCCTTCAGAACAGAAGGAGAGATAAAAGTCTTTCCAAATAAGAATTGAAAGCATTCGTCACCCCAAAACCAGCCCTACAAGAAATCCTGAGGGGGACTCTCTGAGGGAAATGTTGCAAGGAACACAAGGTACTAAAGACACCACCACAAACATAAATCCCACAAAGGACACAATGACTTTAAATCCATATTTTTCAATAATAACACTGAATGTAAATGGACTAAATGCCCCAATCAAAAGACATAGGGTAGCAGAATGGATAAAAAAAACAATCCATCCATATGCTGTCTACAAGAAACTCATTTTAGACTGGAGGACACCTTCAGATTGAAAGTAAGGGGATGGAGAAATATCTATCATGCTACTGGAAGTCAAAAGAAAGCTGGTATAGCTAATCTTATATCAGGCAAACTGGACTTTAAAGTAAAGACAGTAACAAGGGATGAAGAAGGGCATTATATAATAATTACAGGGTCTATCCATCAGGAAGAACTAACAATTATAAATGTCCATGCACCAAATATGGGAGCACTTAAATATATAAAGCAATGGATAGATCAACTAGACAGAAAATCACTAAAGACACAATGGACTTGAATGACACATTGGACCAGATGGGTTTGACAGATATATTTAGAACACTACATGCTGAGGTCTTGGAATTCAATTTCTTCTCAAGTGCGCATGGCACATTCTCCAAGATAGATCACATACTGGGACATAAAGCAGCCCTCAATAAATAAAAAAGAAATGAGATCATATCATGCACACTTTCAGATCACAATGCTATGAAACTTGAAATCAGTCACAAGAAGAAGTATGGAAAACCTCCAAAAACACAGAGGTTAAAGAACACCCTACAAAAGAACAAATGGGCCAATCAGGCAATTAGAGAAGAAATTTAAAAATATACGGAAACAAATGAAAATACAACAATCCAAACTCAATGCAATGTGGCAAAGGCAGTCCTAAGAGGAAAGTACATTAAACTCTTGGCCTATTTCAATAAATTAGAAAAAGCACAAGTCCAAAATCTAACAGCTCACCTAAAGGAACTAGAGGGAGGGAGACCAACAGGAGCACTCCAAACCCAGTAGGAGAAGAGAAATAATAAAAATCAGGGAAGAAATAAACAATATAGAAACCAAAGAAACAGTCGAACAGATCAATGAAACCAAGAGTTGGTTTTTTGAAAAAATAAACAAAATTGACAAATCTCTAGCCAGGCTTCTCAACAAGAAAAGAGGGAACACTCAAATAGACAAAATCATGAATGAAAATGGACTGATTTCAACCAACCACTCAGAAATACAAGTAATTATCAGGAAATACTATCAAAAATTATATGCCAACAAAGTGGACAACTTAGAAGAAATGGACAAATTCCTAAACACACACTCACTACCAAAATTCACACGGGAAGAGATAGAAAATCTGAACAGACCCATAACTAGTCTTCTCTGCCATCTTGCCTCCTCTAAACGTGTATTATTTTGGAAAAAAGACAGTCTTTGTTTTAAAATCTAGTTTGGTAGAAGTAGCTACTCTGGCTTTCTTTTGATGTCCAGTAGCATGATAGATGGTTCTCCATCCCCTCATTTTCAATCTGCAGGTGTCTTTAGGTCTAATATGAGTCATTTGTAAGCAGCATATACATGGGACTTTTTTAAAAAAAACCATTCTGATACCCTATTTGTTTTTATTGGAATATTTAGTGCATTTATATTCACAGTAATATTGATAGAAAAGAATTTAGTGCCATTGTAATGCCTGTAAGATTGGTGTTTCTGGTGATTTTCTCTGTTCCATTGTAGTCTTTGTTGCTTTTGGTCTTTCTTTCCCACGCAAATAATCTGCTTTAATATGTTTTGCAGAGGTGGTTTAGTGGACGCAATCTCCTTTAGTTTTTGTTTGTCTGGGGAACTTTGATTTCTCCTTCTATTCTGAATGACAGCCTTGCTGGATAAAGTATTCCTGGTTGCATGTTTTTTCCCATTCAGCATGTTGACTATAACCTGCCACTCTTTTCTGGCCTGCCAGGTTTCTGTGGACAGATCTACTGCTAACCTGAATTTTCTTTCCTTGTAGATTAGGGGTTTCTTTAACTTGCTGCTTTCAGGATTCTTTTCTTATCTCTGTATTTTGCAAATTGTCCTATGATATATTTTGGCATTGGCTGGGTTTTGTTTAATTTAATAGGAGTTCTCTGTGCTTCCTGGATTTAGGTATCTATGTCCTTCCCCAGATTAGGGAAGTTTTCAACTATAATTTACTAAAATAAACTTCTGCCTCTTTTCCCCTCTCTTTTTCTTCTGGAAAACCTATGATACAAATTTTATGATATTTTCTAGAGTCACTGAGTTCCCTATGTCTACATACATGATCCAATACCATTCTTTCCCTTTTTTTTTAAGCTTTGTTATTTTCCATAATTTTCTCTTCCTTACCACTGATTCATTCTTTTGCTTCATCCTTCCTTGTTGTCATTTCAGTCAGTCTGTTTTGCATTTCAGTCATAGGATTTTTAAAAATTTCAGCCCGAGTAAGTTTTACATCTTTTATTTCTGTAATAAGGGAATTTTTTAGTGTCTTCTATGCTTTTCTAACCCCAGGTAGTATCCTTGTGATCATTGTTTTAAATTCTGGTTCAGGCATATTACTTATATCTGTTTTGATTAGATCCTTGGCTGTGACTTCTTCTTGTTCTTTCTTTAGGAGTGAATTCCTCTGTCTTGTCAGTTTGTCTAGGTCAGTGTGTGTGTGTGTGTGTGTGTGTGTGTGTGTGTGTGTGTGTGTGTGTGTGTGTGTGAGGAGACC
>NW_027531907.1:168043-200102 GCF_008692635.1 Crocuta crocuta | reverse complement strand
GTGGTGTGTGTGTGTGTGTGTGTTTGTGTGTGTGTGTGTGTGTGTGTGTGTGTGTGTGTGTTAGGAAAGCCTGTTATATTTTCTGCTCCTGACAGTAATAGCTATATTAAGAAGAGGTCTTACACTGTCCATGGCCTGGTGCTTCAGGAAATTTTTCAGAGTTTGCACTCTGATGATCCTATTTCCACTAGAGCTGAAAATTTGTAGCTTTCTATAGACTTGGTGTGTGTGAGGGTTTTGTGTTGGTCTTCTAGGTGAAGGGACTGCACTGCTGATTCACAGACTGACTTGCCCTAGTAAAGATGCACCTGCAAGATGCAGTGGGGTGGGGCTTGATGTAAGCAGCTCCAGCCTCCAGTGGGGATACTGTGTTGCTCACTGAAGTCTGTTAGTGCTGATGAGTGAGAGGCCCCACACTCTCATCTTGGAGCAGGGAATCTTTGCCCACTGATCTAGAAACCCTCACAGAAGAGCAAGCAGTCTTCCCTTTTGTGCCTTTGACTTCCATCAGATCCCTGCGTTCACCTTGTTTGTGCCCAAGCTGTCTGCCTGCCAGGCAGCACAGTACTCCTATGTTTTATCTCAGGCATGTGGCTGTTTTTCAAAACTCCAAATTTTAGGAAACTAGTGCAGCATGGATCCATGCTGACCCTCTGCAGAAGGGTCTTGCCATGCTGCAGCTGGTTCTGGTTTGTCCCAGAAAAGCAGTTGTAGGATGGCACAGAGGCTCAGAATTTATGTTAAAGTGCAGCCAAAAACCAGGCACCAAGATTTGCTGCCCTCAGCAGATGTCTCTTTTCCTATGCTAATGAATGGGGCAGCATGTTGGCACCCTCCAACTTTTTTACACTCCAAGAAGGGAAATTGTCTCTCCTAGTGTGACCCAGGGGATCCTCAGACCACACTGTCTGCTCCTTGGCCTCTGCCTTCCTTTCCAACAAAATAGCTATGCCTGCCAGTTTCCATCCAGCAGTGGCATGGACTTGTAAAATAGACTTTGAGCTCTGCTGCTTGTAAAAACTTGTGATAGTCAGCTGTTCTAGTTTTCACAGTCAGTGGTTTTGGGGAAATGTTTCTCCTGTGCAGTCCCGTGTGCTGCTTTCACTCTGTTTATCTCCCTCTCTCCTCTCTCCAAGATCAAGTTAGCTCCCTCCCCTTCCCAGCACTCATGATTGTTTTCTCCCCAGAATCATGTCTTTGCACATACCACTTTCCACAATGTGGCTTCTTTTCTCCCTCTAGTTCTATAGTTTATTCTCTCAGAATTCAGATTGATTTCCTGTGTGCTTGGAATGATTTGATAACTGTCTATCTATTTGAGAGAAGAGGCAAGCATATGATCCCCCTAATGAGCCACCATCTTAACTCCTCTCCTATCTTTGCTTTTCTCTGATGGGTCTGGTTAGAGTTTTATTAATTTTATTGATCTCGAGGAATGAGATTCTGATTATATAGATTTTCTCTACATTTTTAAAATCTTTAAGTGATTTCTGCTCTGATATTTATTTTCTTCTTACTCTGGAATTATTTATTCTTCTTTTGATAGTTTCTTAAATTGGAAGTTGAAGTTATTAATTTTATATGTATCTTCTTTTCTAATACATGTGTTCAGTGCTCTAAATCTCTTTCCAAGTTCTACTTTAGTGACCTCCTACCAATTTTTATGTTTTATTTCATTTTCATTCAGTTCAAATTACTTTCTAATTTCCCTTTTGATTTCTTTGACCCTTGGATATTTTGGTGTGCTTATTTATTACATATTTGGATATTTTCCAATTACGTAATTTAATTTCTGAGTGATCAGAGAGCATACTTGGTAAAACTTGAATCCTTTTAAAGTTATTAAGGCATTTTATGGGTAGAATGTCTAGCCTTGTAAATATTCTGTACACACCAGAGCAGAGTATGTATTCTGCTGTTGTTGGGTAGAGTGTTGTCAGTATGTTCAATTAGGTCAAGTTGGCTGATAATATTATTGAAGCTCTTCTATATTCTTGCTGATTTTCTATCCATTTGTTTTATTAATTACTGAGAGATGAAAATAGAAATCTCTAATTATGGTTGTGGATTTGTCTATTTCTCTTTGCAGTTATGATTTTTGGTTTTTATATTTCAAAATTTTGTTATTATGGTACATAAGTATTTAGGATTGTTATTTCCTCTTGAGGAATTAGCACCTTATCATTATAAAATGACCTTCCCTATCTATATTCATATTCTTGCTCTGAAATCTATTTTGTTGTTAATATAGCAATTCTAGCTTTCTCTTGACTGATGGTAAGGTAGTATATCTTTTCCATTCTTTTATCTCCATATTTAAGGTGCATTTCTTGGAAGTAGCTAACACTTGGGTCTTGCTTTTTTATCCAATTCCTGATAATCTCTCTCTTAATTGGTATGTTTAGATTCTATTAAATATGATTAATAATATGGCTAAAATTAAGTGTATCATCATGTTGTTTTCTATTTGTGCCTTCTCTTCTTTACCCTTTTCCCTTCATTTTATGCCTTCTTTTCAATTAATTGAATATTTAAAAACATTCCATTTTACCTTTTCTTTTTGCTGTTACATTTTTGGCTATAGTTGTGTTTTGTGAATTTAGTGATAGTTATACTACTGACTTCAATTGATATTTTACTGCTTAACATAAACTATAAGAAAATTACAGTAGTATAATTCCATTTCTCACTTCCTGGCATTGGCATCTTCCCCTGAGATTCATCACTTGGAACTAGATGACCCTCCTCTAGGCTTTCTGGCAGCCCCCACATCCTGTGAGAGAGCATATCTTACATGGTAATGTCTTCATCTTTTTGCACCATGTATATGGTAACCCCAAGTAATGCTGTAAGAGGTTGGTTGAAAAGTGCAGGAAGATAGAGACAGTAATCAGAGAAGTGGAGATTGGATATCTGATGATATCTCCTGGTCAGGGGCCAGCATGGAAAAGGTAAGAACTTGTATAGCAGGGTCAGAGCTCACAAAAGCACTTGCCATTTGAGGATCTAGAGTCTTCCCTGAAGAACTTTGGCTTTATTCTTCAAGCCATGGGAAACCAATTTGAAAGAAGGAATCTGTGTCTGTCTGTCTGTCTATACTATCTCTCTGGATAAATCAGGCTTGATAGATTTATCTTCCTAGAAGATAGGTAAATAGGAAGATAGGTAAGATTTATTCTTTCTGTATATCTATCTATGTAACTCTATCTACCTATAGATATCTATCTATAGAATAAATAGATAGAATAAGCAGTGTTTTATGATTAACCATGGGTGACTTGGTAGGAATCGACTCCAGTTAGAGATTGCTGAGGAGCAATAAATATCAGTAAGTGTGAGGAGATGAGGCCTGGGCAAGCTGATGACCTGAGACAGGAACAAATGGACCCTGTAGAACTATACCAGTATATCCTGAACTGCATTTGTGGCCCAGTACTGCCCTGGATTATGTTTATGATATATCTTATATCTCTTTCTAACTTGTTGGAGGCCCATCCTATAACTTATTAATTAAAAAAATTTTTTTATAGTTTATTTATTTTTGAGGCAGAGAGAGACAGAGCATGATCAGGGGAGGGGCAGAGAGAGAGGGAGACACAGAATCCGAAACAAGTTCCAGGCTCTGATCTCCCAGCACAGAAGCCGATGCGGGGCTCAAACCCATGAACCGTGAGATCATGACCTGAGCTGAAGTCGGCTGCTCAACCGACTAAGCCACCCAGACTCCCCTGTAACTTCCAAAATTTCATTCCAAAATTAGAAGAACAAAAGTACACTGCTTAAGAATTAATGTATGGGTTTATCTGGGGAGAATAGCTCCTCCTGTTTGATTTTATATTTGATTTGATGCATTAGAAGGCAGCTAGGCTCTGGGTGTGCACAAAGGGGCTGAGGCTGCCTCTGGAGCAGCCTTGGGGATTGGGAAGGCCAGTTTCACAGATTCAGCAGTGACTCCCAGACTCTGCTTCTCCATACATCAATGGGGAGAGGATTCCCAGCCTCCATTGCATGCATGAGCTAGCCCCCAGAGACTAACCATGCTCTTGTTTAGCTCTTTAAAGTTGATCAACCACTTGGGAAAGTGACCATCACCAGTATGCCTTGAAAGACAGAATGGAAAGTCTCTGTACTTTATGGATAGGCTTTGAATCATATCTTCTGTGTAATGTGATTCAGAGCATTGGATGAAACACCTTCACTGAAGCCACTGTCCTCATCTCCCCTTTCCTATCCCTGTGTGGTATTTTTGTGCTCAGTGTTTCAGAAGGCTAGTTTATTCGGTTTTCTTCTCCTCCTCCTGCTCCTCCTTTTAATGTTATCATAACCTCATAGGTTGTTTAATGAAATTTGATGCTCTTTGAAAGAAGAGATTTATTTCTCTGAAGAGGCTTTTCAATTATACCCAAGTTTATTTATTAATTTTTTTATTTTAGCAAGCTACAAAGTATCAATATGAACTGAATGGAAACACATTACATATCTTAGTTCCAAAGAGTTTTCATCTTTGTAAGGCTAGGCCTTTAGAGAAAAGCATGTGTTAACTGAAATGGTTTTAGTGCCCCTTTTCTGTCACAGTTCTATTTTCTGAGTTTTGGCACAATTTGCAGTAGCTCTGCTACGTAGTAGGTGATCAATTCTTGTGTATGGAATAGAGGGGGCTTAAACAGTGGTGTTTTCCTAGTCATCAAACCCACCAGTACGTGCTACTTCACAGTATTTAGATAATCGGCATGCCTTGCCTCTGCTCTGAGCTAGTTGTCAAGTGCTCTAGCACTGCTTGAAAGAGTTCTGTCTTTTAATTTCATCTTGAATTCTTGTGATGTTGTATATAGTACATTTCACATAAGAGGTGATTGATGAAAATACTGTGCTTCCTTATATTCTTTGGTGGACATTTGGGGAAATTTATGTAGTACCTTTAACTATAAAATCAAAGTTAAATGTAAATTTTCATAAAAGATTTTGATATTTTAGGAGCCAAGAATTGACAATTCTTTTCTCTTTACTCTTCTATACCAGAAGATGTCTGAATTTATGGGTAAAATTTGCCTCATTCTGTTAATTTGAACATTTCATAAGATTGTCTATGTCTATCTCACTTGTGTTCTTTCATAGATGCAGGTTCAGCTTGGAGGCTTGGTCAGGAGGCAGGGCATTTGCTACTTCCTGCTCTTATCAGATGCCCTCCTACTGAGAACTTGCTGAGAACTACACTTGTATTTTCAATGTTCACTAGATCTACTTCAATGATTAGGCAATGTCTGGACTTTAGCAGAGAGATCCAGACTCCTGGTTGCAAGAAATAATTCCCTGAAAGGGGAAAAGTTCGTTGTGTGCTGGCATTGATATGTATATTCAAGAATTTATTCCTCACCCAAATCACATTACTTTGCATCCAAGGTAATTTTTTAATATGGGCTTTATCTCCTGACTCTATTACAATAACATGAATGCTAAGAACCCACTGCTTTGGTTTGGTTGTTGGTTATCAGTGTATCATCAAGTATGTGTTTCATTAGTCTTAGAAGATTGTGAGGGGAGTGAGTGCCTGCTGATGTCTGGGGTTGTGGGACACTTAAGCCTTGGCTTTTCTTTCCTGCAGAACTAAAGCATGAGATCCATGTCTGGCGCCTGACTGCACAGCGCATCAGCCCAGCCAGCCGAGAGGAAACAGCGGTTCGGGGACTGCTCCTGGGGAAGGTGCAAGCACTGGAGCACCTGCTGACCCGAAGGCTGCACACCTTTCACAGGTACCATGCCAGGGCCCTGCTTAGGCTACTCTTGTTTATAGCAGTGGCTCTCAATTTTACCCGTTGTACTCAATAGTTGAATTGTATCAGTAACCTGTTTACTACCACCCCCATTGTGCCTAAATGCCACACAATGTACAAGTCACATAGGTTAAAATGATGGTCCTTCATAGTACTCATGGTGCTACAAAAACAGTAATACTAGTTTCATGCCAGTGAAGCTGTGTAAGTCTCTTGTGACACATTATTTTGTCTAGCCCTCACTTAGATCTCTGGTATATGTCCTGGTACCAGCCCCAGTTTAAGGATGAGAGAACTGAAGGTTAGAGAATTTGAACTTGTCCAAGGTTCTATAGCTGGGAAAGAGTGACACTGGGGATTGAATCCACACTCAAGCAAGCACTGCCTGTCCACCTTCACACATAACACTTGTTATATAACAAGAATAGAAAACAATTAATATAACAGATTAACAAAATACTCTCCCAGTAGTTGATTTTCAGGGACCTCAACGAATACCTAAGTCCTACTCAATTCATTGCCTGTCATTTGCTTTTAATCAAAGCTGAGATGTAAAAGGTAACAATGAAGGGGTGAGTTTTTCCTCCAACTCTGATAAGGTGCTGAGTTCCAACATGTATTCACTTTGGGAGAGCTGATAGGAGAAGCAGGAGCATGTCTACCCTTCAGGGACATTGAATAATTACTGCCACAGACCTGGGAATTGGGCACGATGAGGGTTTTGTCAAGGCAAGGGAAAAGCAAATCCTTGTGAATGTAGTGTGAGTGATCTTACATATCACAGTTTGCTGAAAGCAGCCCTGTGTTCCTGGGCTGAGTATAGGAGCTGGGTGTGGTGCCTGCACTGACCCTTGAGGGTCATCTAGTATGGTCTTGAAGCCTGTTCTGTTAGTAGGAGGAAAGGCTACAGGGAATGTGTGGAGACTTACTCTCCAGAAAAGCAGTCTCAGCTCCATCCTATCCTAGCACCCACTTCCCCAGGTGGTGCTGGTTAAGCAAGACCTGGTGTTCTGAGGCTCAGGAGGGCCCTGAATTGCAGCTTGAGGACCAACTTCAATAACAGGCATACACCTATTTTTTAATTTATTTTTATTTTTATTTTTTTCTTACAAATAGTTTATNAAATTGACAAACCTCTAGCCAAACTTATCAAAAAGAAAAGAGAGAGTACTCAAATAGACAAAACTATGAATGAAAAANAATAAATATAGTTAAGATGTCATTACTACCCAAAGCAATCTACACATCAAAATTGCACCAGCAATCAAAATTGCACCAGCATACTTCTCAAAACTAGAACAAACTATCCAAAAATTTGTATGGAACCACATAAGACCCTGAATAGCTNAAACATGGAAAGAGCCTAAGTGTCCGTCAACGGACGAATGGATTAAGAAGATGTGGTTAATCTATACGATGGAATACTACATGGCAATGAGAAACAATGAAATCTGGCCATGTATAGCAACATGGATGGACCTTGAGGGTGTTATGCTTAGCGAAACAGGCATACATCTTAAGGGAGAAACTTTGTAAATGAAAGATGCAGGGATAAATTGCCTTAGTATATTTCATTCACTGACCTTCAAGCTTCAGCATCCTTCATCTGCTGTGGAGTGTTAAAGATAAACTCAGTGTATCTCAGGGTTACAACCGTGAAGAAACGTGTGAGCCCAGAGTTTCACCAATTTTCCATCAGCTCATCCTGTGTTGATCACACATAGGAAAACTGAGGTGTGGAGAGGACAATGGCCTTGTGAAGCTATAGTCACTGAGGAGCAGATTAGAATGAGGGTGATCTAAGGCAAGTGCTAGCTCTGCAGATCTTGTTGTATCTATTGTTAAAAAAAAATTGTCTTCAGAATTTGCCTGCATCTCCTGTGATTTCCTTTAGGGTCTGCTCTGGCTCTATGATCAGCCTCTTTTGATACATATGGTATATGACTGCTCATAAAAATAAATTATCCACCATATAGCTCCTTTTACTAGTTGGTGGGGAAGAAAATAAAGCAGTAAAGGTGAACTGATAGGAAAGGTTTAAAGGGAAAGGCACGTGGGAAAAAATGAGAGTGACTGAAACAGTTGAGAGGTTCCCATGACCAGAGGAGGGAAGAAGCACACATAAGTTCTTTAAAATTTATTTCCACTGATAAAAATCACCACTAAGGCAAGTGACATTTCTTTTACAGTTTCTTCCTTTAATTAGTTTGGTTGTCAATATGAAAGAACTTCATTTTGGGAAAAATTATAGAAAAATAGAAAGTAAAAAGAGGAAAACAAAAGTAGCTTACTGTCATTCCCCTTGTTCACATTTTGGTCAATATTCTGACATTCTCTTTGCTCATCATGTTCACACATACACATGCTTGCACATTTGGTTATTAACATTCCATTCATTCCTGTATTACTTTTCTTTGGAAATACAAAAATGTCTTCCAATTCAGAAATTCAAGTCCACCAGTCACCTTCCATGACTAGGTGTGTCCAGTATGTGGCCACATCAGGTGTCACTTAGTGCCTGGTATCTAGGCCAAAGGTCCATGCTAAATGTGCTACTGACGGTGGCCTTGCTGATCTCACTACTCAGTAGCTCCAGGAAAATGATGAGTCTGCCTTTTTCTCTTTTAGACAAATCTCACAAGAAGATAAAAATTGGGAGGTCAACATCCAGGAACTCCAAAAAAAGGTATTGTGGTTTCTTCTTCTCAGGGATTTCTGATTCACCTTTTGCTTCACACAAAGTTAAGAATGAAAGTAATTTCTCTTTTTATTCCTATGGTTGTACACAGACATAAGTTATTTCTAGGAATAAATGGGGGGGGGGGAAATAATTTTCCAAACATGACAGGACTATTTTGTCCTGAATAGGAAAAGTTAAAACTTTTTAAATACCCTTTGAGATAGAGTGGCCCTTTCTATAGTTAATGCAGCTGCATAGAAAGTTGTCTGGGTGCCTGAGGTCCTTGCAGCCCTCCCTGATCCTAAAAGGCAGGTCTTGTGGTTCCCATTGTGTGGATGAAGAGGTGGAGAAAGACAGATGAGGCATGCAGTGTGAGACAGAACAGCATTAGGGACAGAGATGGTGTGTGTGGTGTACATTCTGTCATATATATGGCTCTGACTTCTGGTGGGCTCTAACTTTACAGTTATGTTGCTAATTTTCCTCCTTTCACAGACTTTTTCTTTTAGCCTATCTGAGAACACAGTACCTGCTCCTAGCTGAGAGAACTCTGCTCCAGATCTGCTGGGAGACATTTATATCTTTGTGAAATTTCAAATCCAGGTAGTTTCTTTCCTAGGGAGAGATCGATTACCCACTTTCTAATTATGATAGGAACATTTTGTCCCTTTATAAAAGAAATTTAGGTATGGTGGTCCTGATGGATAATGTGTCCTTTGGGTCTCTCTTCCCAATCTCTGTCTTCCTGAGATGGTTGGGGTTAGGAAAGGAGGGTGTGGCTATGGCACTTTTCTGGGTCCCATTTTATGCAGACGTGCCTACTTTGCTAGACCATGTAGTGCTGGCTGTGAGTTAGGGAAGAGACTGTGTACCTCTCTGTGTATGTGGTAGATGAGGATTGAGGAGACATGGAAGGGAAAAACAAGGAACTTGTATTGTATCTAAGATATCTTATCTGGAATTCCTTTCCAGAAAGGCAAAAGGAGAAAATTTTACAGATACCCAAGATAAGAGATAAACATACATTTTGGATCATTTCTACTTACACCAGTAAGGTGATGCTGGAATGTTCCTTTATCTGCTCCCTCCATTTCCAATCCTGGAACTGCCCATGGTGATACCTTTCTGTGATTAGCATGGCTGCATGGAAGATTTGTAGTGCCTCCCCTTACAACAAGTGAGGTGTCATGCCCTTTTCCTCCTAATTCACCATCAGAGACTCATCTAGCCAAACAGGCTTTCCTTGGAAATGGGAAGAAGATGATGAGTGGGGGCTAGTTGAGTCACAAGCCTTGGCAGTGGTTGGGGAAGGAGGGCAGATAATCAGAAGGTGGTCCACATAATTTGTGAGCAAGGGGCCAGGGACTGCAGCCAGAGCCAGTGTAACAAGGAAGAATATGCTTGTGGTTTTTATGGCAAAAGCTTTAACTATATGACTAGAGAAATCCAGAGAGAAAATCTATACCTATACATACATCTATCTTTATATCTCTATACCTATACCTGTACCATCTTTCTGTACATCTATCTCTATCCATATGCATACCCATAAATGTCTATCTCTGTCTCTCACTTTCTATCCATACACAAACACACACACACACACTCACACACACACACACATCTATGTCTAAAATTGATACCTACACAGCACATAGACAGATGTGCTGGCAGGACCATGCTTAAGAAAGGACATGGCACNTGGCAATGAGAAACAATGAAATCTGGCCATGTGTAGCAACATGGATGGACCTTGAGGGTGTTATGCTGAGCGAAATAAGTCAGGCAGAGAAGGACAAATATCATATGTTTGCACGTATAGGAGGATTAGGAGGAACTTGACGGAGGAACAAGGGGGAGAAGAAGGGCGGAAATGGTGGGGGAAAGGGAGAGAGGCAAACCATGAGAGACTCTTGAATGCTGACAAAAACTGAGGACTGATGGATGTTGGGGGGGAGGGGGGATGGGCATAGAGGAGGACACTTATGGGGATGAGCACTGAGTGTTATGTGGAAACTAATTTGACAACAAACTATTTGTAAAAAAAAAATGAAAGGACATGGCACATTTGTCAGATAACGTGATGGAGCATGATTCACATAGGGATCTGCTTGGGTAGGGTCTGGCAACCCAGGGCCCATCTGTGCCAGTTTGCCCAGGTCTTGCTCCCTTCCCCAGCTCCACACACCTGTGACCCTTGGAGCACAGCACCCTCTGGAGACCTTGCCCCATCTTGCTCTGTGGCTCAGGCCCACTTAAAGGAGTTTTGCACCTTTGAGATTAATGAAGGTACTATAGAGTCTTTTGTCATCTCCCCTCACCCCTGAATGACTCCACAGGCTATCAATGATGTCATCTTGGTGGCTATGGGACTGCCAAGTACCTTCTAGGGTACCTGTGAACATGAAAGGATACAGTAGGAACCTTCAGAAGGAGTCATGTTACTGCATAAGCATGTTAACCTCAGTACTACCATGAAAGGGATTTGTGTAATAGGCGGAAAGTTGAATTAAAAGAATGTGAGCACATAGCATTGGTGGAAATGTGGCCAGGTCCCTGGAAGTTGCATGTTATTTCCTCAGTGGTTTTGCCAACATCTAACCTAATACTTGTGATAGAGCTGGGAGTACTTTCTGCATAGTATTGCGAAGCTATTTAGTCAGGTGTTTTATAAAAGGATTGTCCTATATTTTAAACTCATTATGTTTACTTTTTAATAAAGATTTTGAATACTATAATCCCATATCTATAGTATTCATTATAATGCATTACCTTATCATCTTCTTTCTAGTTCAAGATGTTGTATTTTTCATCTTAAGGAGAAATTTGTAGTGATTCAAGTCATGGAGGATGATGGATACATTGCAGGAAACAGAAGATTATGCCCAGTAAATGACTTATGTTTTCCTCTCTTTTATAGCACAGGATATCAGACAGAATCCTGCTCACCAAATGCCTGATGGTGTTGGGATTTGTTATCTTCATGTTCTTTCTCAATTCATTTGTCCCTGGTGTTCATCTTGATCTTGGTGAGTCTAATTTTTTATTACCTTTTGTCTATAGGCTTTGCAATTGCTATTATAGTCTGGAAGGGAAGATTTCAAAGCTTATTCCCAGACATTGGTGAGGAGGGTGAGATGGAGGGTGGCCATCTTTGATGGAAAAAAGGAAACATTTATCCACTACCTCTCTTTTTGTTTTCTGGAAGAGAGGGAGAGGGAGAGAGAGAGAGGTCTTTCCAGCCCCTAGTGTCTCAGTGTATGGGTCCTTGGCCCCTTCAGGGTTTAACATTAAAAGAAGTATGGGGTAGATATTATCATCTCTCTTGTACTTGATAGCCAAATCTTTGAGCTGTTGCTTGATAAGCACCCCCAGAAGAGACAGGAGGTCACATCAGCAAGGTCAGAGTCCTACAGTTTGTACAGCTTGACATGAAGATTAGATGAGCAACTGAAAGGGCCAGAGGAGTGCAAAAGGTCTACACACACCCATGTTCCCCATGGTGCATCCGTTTTTCCCACACAGAAGAACCTGTTCTACTCTCCCATAGGTCATTTGCTTTCACAGTTCTGTGGCTCTCCCTTTCCATTTCTCAAGCCCTGTGTTTTTTTTGTAGGGCGTGTCCTCACTTGAGGACACATGTCTGTCTTGCAAATTGAACTCACCAGATATCTTGTTAACCCTAGCATCTTTCCACTCTTCATCAATGTTTTCCACATTCCTTAAGTTTTTCTTACCGATTTAGCAGTTATCCCTATTGATGTTATTACTTAAAACAAAACAAAAACCCAAACCACTTCCAAAATGTATTTCATGTGAAATACAGATCTGTACAGTGTACAGATTTATGAGAAACATAAATTTGAAGTCCTGTCAAGGAGTATGTTCTTTAACCAAACACTTTATTTATGGTTTTCCTTCAAAATAAGGTCTGTTAAGATATGTATTTTTTAAATGTTTTATTTATTTTTGAGAGAGACAAAGAGACAGGGTGAGCAGGGGAGGGTCAGAGAGAGAGGGAGACACAGAATCTGAAAGAGGCTCCAGGCTCTGAGCTGTCAGCACAGAATCCGATGTGGGGCTCGAACCCATGAACATGAGATCATGACCTGCACTGAAGTCGGACGCTCAACCGACTGAGCCACCCAGGTGCCCCTGTTAAGATATATTTTTATAAAAATTTTATTTACTGCAACATTTGAAGAAGATAAATTCCATAGAAAATAAAGCCTCTTAACCTTGTAAATTAGATAGATAATGTGAGCAAGCTTGTTATTCACACCATGGCATTGCTCCATTGGTTCTAGGCTACCACTAGAAGTCTTTAGATTATAACTTAATTTCCCTTTTCTGTCACTTGTAGAAAGACACATTGCTAGAGTCTTACACATAGAACATGATGTACATGCTTTTGACTGAGTGTTAAGCTTTATATAATGTGTTCACAGCCTCTGAGAATTTATTTCCTTAAATGATTTCAAAACCAATTTGCTAGGCAGCCTGGGCTAAGTTCCAAGTTGACAAGTGTTCTTTGTCCACATCGGAGAGCCAATTCACATAGAATCCTGATGTAATGATGAAGAAAGCCAAACCTAAACTGGTAAAAATGTCATGAATTTTAATTGCATTTGGTGTATTACACTTATAAATTATTGTTGCAATGTAGTTATTTTGAATTACACTGCAGAAATAATGTAATTTTAACATTAAGAGGTGGTCACCACTAGTGATTAAGCAAATACAATGAAACTGTTGTTTTGTGGGCAGAGGGGTTCCATTAAATATTCTTGGGTGTTTCCAGAATATTTTGTTTCTAATTTTATTTGGGATTACACTTTAAAAGAACACAGCATGCATTTGAAAGACTAAAAAATATATACTAGTTTACATGCAGTTTTGTTAGCATTTGGTAGTGGTCATTGTATAAATAGCAGTATTTTTAAAATTAAAGTCACATTTTTAACTATATAGGCTTTGAAAAACCTTGATTACCATGAAAACTATTTAGCCCAAGAAGCCCATACTTTTTACTAACAGGTCACATCTCTTTTTTGTGTGGTTGTTGTATCTATGATTGAGGGGCTTCCATTTTGCTTTTAAATCTTGTGTTTTGTGGGGCATCTGGGTGGCTCAGTTGGCTAAGCATCCAATTTCGGCTCAGGTCATGATCTCATGGTTCGTGGGTTAGAGCCCCGTGTCAGGCTCTGTGCTGACAGCTACCTCAGAGCCTGGAGCCCTGCTTCTGATTCTGTGTCTCCCTCTCTCTCTGACCTTCCTCCGCTCATGCTTCCCCCCCCCTCAGAAATAAATAAGAAAAACATTTAAAAATTTTAAATCTTATGTTTTGTTAGGATTGAACAAATGACTTTATCTAGGGATCCTGTAATACATAACTCATATATTTGCATTCACCATGATAGAAGACTTAGGTTGACAAGGAGAAAATTTCGATTAGCATATATTTTAAATGGAGTACAGTAGCCTTAGAGTTACAGTAACTCCCCTGATGGGAACAGGAGCAAAAGTGATACATGATCTTCCCAGGGTTTCAGCTAGTAGAGATCTGACCATTTATTTTTACTGAATTACTGTTTTGAATGTGATGTGCTGTGTAAGTTGAGTATAAAGTATGATGTCATATAACATGAAGTGATGTCACATCACATAATGTGCATCATGAAAAACGACATCATATAAAACAGCATGATGTCCTATGACAAAGTGGTGTCATATAACACTGTGTACAATGTGACATCACATAATTACAGTGTGATGTCATATAATATCAGATCATGTCATGTAATAAACCAGCATCATATAACATATTTCTTCATATAAGCATCATATCCTAAACACGGCATTGACTCTCATTCTCCTTTTCTTTCTTATTTTAATTTTAAGTTTTTAAAAGTTTTTATTTAATTATTTTGAGAGAGAAAGAGAAAGAGAAAGGGGTAGGAGCAGAGAGAGAGAGAGGAAGTGAGAGAATCCCAAGCAGGCTCTGTGCTGTCAGCACAGAGCCCAAATGCGGGGCTTGATCTCATGGAGCCACTGAGAACATGACCTAAGCCAAAATCAAGCTGGACGCTCAAGCAACTGAACCACCCAGGTGCTCCCTTATTTTATTTTTTAAGTTATCACTAAGAAAAATGGATTTTTCCTTTTGATATGAAGTTTTATGAATTTTAACAAAGATATAGATTTATGTAACCACCACTACAATCGGAATACAGAAGTTTCATCACCCCAAAATACTTCAGTGTTACCCTTTTGTAGTCACCCCTGCCTTAATCCCAGCAACCCTGATCTGCTCTCTATCACTATAGTTTTGCCTTTTGGAGAATGTCGTATATATGTAGTCAGACTATATGCAACCTTTGGGATTTGCTTCTCTCGCACAGCATAAAGCCTTTCAACTTCATCCAAGTTGCTGTGTGTACAATAGTTCATTCGTTTTGTTGGTAACTTGTCTTCCATGGTATGGACATAGTTTGTTTATCCATTCACCCATTGAAAGAAATTTGGATTATTTCCAGTTTTTGGTGATTGTGGTGATTGTGAGTATACTACTCCAAATATTCATGTGCATGATTGTGTGTCCAGTTGTTTTCACTTCTCTTGGGTAAATTACCTAACTTGGGGCTTCTGGGTCATATGGTAAGTGTATCTTCAGCTTTAAAAGAAACTGCTGCACCATTTTCCAGATTGGCTATAGTACTTCAGTGCCTTGGAGCTCCAACTTATCCATACCCTCCAGCATTTGGCATGGTTACACTCCCTTCCCTGGAGTTCTACAGTACCTTGTACATGCCTTAGATGTAGAAATCAAATGTTATTATAATCATTTGTTTGTGTCTCTGCACCCTGGTTATCCCCTTTGCTCCAGCTAGACTCAAGGGCATGGGCCATGTATCCTAATTTTTTCTTTCCTCAGTGCCTTGTGACAATGCCTGATGCATTAATGGATACAAGATATAGGATTACAGAATGTATGAACAAACTTCTTATTGATTCTTATAGACCCCAACTTAATTATTTTAAGAATTTTAGATGTGGCTGACTTAACTGGGATTCTATAAAGAGCAAAGCCTGGGGCAAAGGCTTGTGTGTGGGTTTTTCATTGGGGAATATGATTCCAGGGAAGAAACGTGAAGGACAGGGAAACAGAGTAATGTCAGACAAATGTGGAAAACACTACATTGTGAAAACATGTAAGCAGAGTAGTGAAGGGAGTGAGCCAAAACAAGGCTACATCATCATCTGCCTACCAATTGAGCCACTTGTTGCTCTATCCCATAGGATTGTCTGAGGAAAAGTATGAAATATGTCTCAGTTCTGTCCATGGGGTTGTGTGGGAGAACAGAGGTATTTACTTATTATTGGCTTCTATAACCCATTCATCCAAGGTCCTCCCCATTGAATGCTATCTTACATATGTATATAGCTGGTGCATGCACAAAGGTCAAGCAACAGAAAGACTACAGTTGGGAAGTAGATGAAAGGGTTCAAAGACAGACTAAATCTGGGTACATCTCTATGAGAACACATCCACATAGAGCTGACTACTGCCACAGACTTCAATTGAGAGACAGGAGAGGTTTGAGGGATCCAAAGTCCAAAAGGTGCTACAATAATGAAGAAAGAAAAGGGTCCTGGTCACAATTTATGTGCATCTGGCAAAGAGATAGTTCCCCAAAGTGCAACGATCTTTATCTCACAACATATGGTAGAATTCACTCTAGTCAGCTCATTTGTTATACACAGGTCCACAGTCCCTACAGGAAATTCTTGGTACAATATATGTTTCAAAATTTCAATATATTTATATTTTATAAAGATAATTCAGTGCACGTACCGAATTATATAGAGTGTAACACCTCCAAGAGATTCACGGCCAGTACCTTGTATAAGTACTAAGCATTAGTATTTCTGTAGTGAAACATGAATATTTATACAAGGTGGGATAAATTAAGACCACAAATTGCCTCATTTCAGTTCAAGTCAGATATTGAATTTTTACATAAAACATAATAAAAATTTTTGCTCTTCTGAACTTTAGGATTTCAGGATCTGATAATGGATTAGGAAACTATAAGAGGCAGTAAGCCAACTTCAAAATGTTGTCTTTGGCCTTACAATTTATAAACTTGATTAGCAATTTTCTAGGTCTCCTTTGATAATTAATTCAGAATGTACCCCTAAGCTCTCTAACAATATGTTTGATTAGATTTCAATTCTGAAGATTTTTCTATAATTATTTCCCTGATTATGGTTTTGAAATTGCCAGTGTTCTCACTGACCCTTAGTGTCCTATCATTGAGCAATTTTATTGTCTTTGTTAAAGTATTTTTAGCTACCAATAAAGCAATGTACTTGTTCAGTCTTAAGCAAAATAAGGATTATTAGAATCATACTGGGCTCACTGGCAGATTGCAAGGGATGATGGGTCCTGGGCAGGGGGCAGACTCAGGAAAAAGAAAGGCATCTTGACAAAGGGCATGTTCCTGTTTCCCATACAGCTTCAATTTTCTTCTCTTAGCTTCATGCTTCTCCATACAACATTTTCTCATCTTTTTTTCTGTTCACAGAAGAATTAGAGATGATATCATTACTTTTCTGCTTTGTAGAATCTTATTTATAGCAACACAGAAAGAAAAGCCTATTTTGAATTCCAGATTCCCTGATGAAGAGTTTGACTGGCCTAGGTTGGCTTAGCTCCCTTTTCTAACCTAGAGATTATGACCAGGAGGACAGGGACCACATGTTTTATATCAGAGTGGCTGAAGGTATAGTTCTTAGAGGAAGGGGTTGGAGTCATTGTGAGCTGGACAGACATCTTTAAAACTTCCTAATATATTTCCCAAGGACTCTGATTTCTAGCAAGTAATTAATTTCGATTACATCATTCATTTATTAACTAAGTCATCCATTCAGGCATTTGTACAACAAATACACTCAGGGGTTTAGGGGCTGTGTATAAGGTGGTGAACGTAAAAACTAAGTCACTGCTCTCATTGGCTTCCCATTCTACAGGGGAGATGGGTCTATTTTGATTCACATGAGGTGGAATGAGGACTATATAGCTAATTAAGACACAGATCTTCAGAGCTCTTACAGTCTAATGCAAAGGCAGGCAAGGTTACAAAGTTATAAAAAATCATATAAAATATGATCACTTCCATAAGTAAGGTACAAATGAGCCGCTATCAATATCAAAATGAAAGAGAGCTAGAAGTAGGAGGGGGTAAGGAAATGGAAGAAGAGTAGGAAGAAGAGGGAAACAGGAGGAAGAGGAAGAGGAAGAGTTGGAAGAGATCACATCCAATTGAAAAGGCAGGGAAATGCCTCTTGGAGGAGTCAGTATTTGCTATGGACTTTGACAAAAGAGTATGATTCCAAAGGTTGGGGATGAGATTAAAGATTTCATCCAGATGGAACAAGTTGAGCAAATACAAGGAAGCAAGTGATCCAATCACTTTTGATTTGATTCCAATAAAAAACAGTAACGGTTGGCCCATGATGACCCATAGTATATGCTTGGCGACTGGATGATAGTGTCTCAAGAAGTAGTGCAGCAGCATCTTCATGTAGAGGTGGTTCAGAAATGTGATTGTTCTAAATGAGCTCAGAAACTCAACAGCTCATAGAATAGATCTGTTCTTTTTATAGCGGAGAAGATTTGACCAGATTGTCTACTAGCCCACATGTTATCAAACCATAAACTTAGACTGGTAATGTGAAATTTTACATTCTAACAAAAATACCAGTGTGTTAGTTTAGTGTTTCCAGTGGAGGGGACAGTATATTTGGATCTTGGGGTTAGTCAAATGATTTGAGTGTTTCAAGGCATCACTCTGTGAGTGCCTGTGAGTGACATGAGGAATTGAGCCTTTAATTAAGTCACATGGTTACCTTGTCAGCTCACTGAGCTGAGATAAGCTAGTTTTGAGGGTCTTCTCAGGACTCTGCTGCTTCAGAGAAAGGCTTTTTCTTCTCCTGACCTCAAAGTAGACCTAAGTGAATGGTGACACCCATCTGGATTGGAAGGATGGTTTGGTCTCAGACACAGTGAGGTGAAGAAGGGAGGAAACTGATGGAGAAGATGATGAGGAAAGTTCCATTGGCTAAAAATTTCAGGAAACCTGATCCATTACTATAAATGGCAATTGTTACATGCATTTTGTGTCACCCTGATAACAATAATATTTAGACAGATCCTTCCTAGGTTTTATCAAGTATTCATATTAAATGAATGTAATTATCAATTGATTATTTTGGAATAAAAATAAATATAACAACTAAGTCTTAGCTTATATTATTTGTTTATTTTTTACTATTTTTTTACAGATTACTGTCAAGTTGGAATACATAAAACACCCAGTAATCTTCCCAGCAAGTGCCCTCCTCCATGCCCATCAACCACCTTCCCCTCTCCCACAACCCCAGCCCTCAGTTTCTTCTCAGCATTCTAGTGTCTCAAATGGTTTGCCTCCCTCCCTCTCCCCAACTATTTTTCCCCTTCTTCTCCCGCTTCGTCCTGCATTAACTACCTCATGGTCCACCTATATGTACAAATATATGGTATCTGTCTTTCTCTGCCTGACTTAATTTGCTCAGCAAAACACCCACTAGTTCCATCCATGTTGCTACAAATGGCCAGATTTCATTCTTTCTCATTGCCATGTAGTATTCCACTGTATAAATATACCAAATCTTGATCCATTCATCAGTTGATGGACACTTTGGCTCTTTCCATTTTTGGCTATTGTTGAGAGTGCTGTTATGAACATTCGGGTACATGTGTCCCTATGCATCAGCACTCCTGGATCCCTTGGGTATTTTCCTAGCAGTGTTATTGCTGGCTCATAGGGGAGTTCTGTTGTTAATTTTTTGAGGACATGCATACTGTTTTCCAGAGGGGCCTGACCAGATTCCATTCCCACCAACAGTATAGGATGGTGCTGTTTCTCCACATCCTTGCCAACATCTATAATCTCCTGATTTGTTCATTTTAGCTACTCTGACTGGCGTGAGGTGGTATCTCAGTGTGGTTTTGATGTGTGTTTCCCTGATGATGAGGGACACTGAGCATTGTTTCATGTGTCTGTTGGCCATCTGGATGTCCTCTTTGGAGAAGTGTCTGTTCATGTCTTCTGCTCATTTCCTCACTGGATTATTTGTTTTTTGTGTGTGGAGTTTGGGGAGTTCCTTATAGATTTTGGATGCTAGCCCTTTATCTGATATGTCATTGGCAACTATCTTTTCCCATTCCATTGGTTGCTTATTAGTTTTATGATTGTTTCCTTTGCTGTGCAGAAGTTTTT
Source organism: Crocuta crocuta (assembly GCF_008692635.1). Taxonomy (NCBI): domain Eukaryota; kingdom Metazoa; phylum Chordata; class Mammalia; order Carnivora; family Hyaenidae; genus Crocuta; species Crocuta crocuta. Next base: position 180,327 of record NW_027531907.1, on the reverse strand, counting down.
ATCTTGAGTAGGTCCCAATAGTTCATTTTTGGTCTTGATTCACTTGCCTTTGGGGATGTGTCAAGTAATAAATTGCTGCGGTTGAGGTCAAGGAGGTTGTTTCCTGCTTTCTCCGGTAGGGTTTTAATGGTTTCCTGTCTCACATTCAGGTCCTTTATCCATTTTGAGTTTATTTTTCTGTATGGTGTGAGAAAATGATCTAGTTTCATTTATCTGCATGTTTCTGTCCAGTTCTCCCAGCACCATCTGTGAAAGACGCTGGCTTTTTTCCATTGGATGCTCTTCCCCGCTTTATCAAAGATTAATAGGCCATACATTTGTAGGTCCAATTCTGAGTTCTCAATTCTATTCCATTGGTCTTTGTGTCTGTTTTTGTGCCAATACCATACTGTCTTGATGATGACAGGTTTGTAGTAGAAGCTAAAGTCCGGGATTGTGATGCCTCCCATTTTGGTTTTCTTCCTCAATATTACTTTGGCTATTCGGGGTCTTATGTGGTTCCATACAAATTTTAGGATAGTTTGTTCTAGTTTTGAGAAGTTTGCTGGTGCAATTTTGATTGGAATTGCATTGAATATGTAGACTGCTTTGGGTAGTAATGATATTTTAACAATATTTATTGTTCTAATCCATGACCATGGAATATTTTTCCATTTCCTTGTGTCTTCTTCAATATCCTTCATAAGTTTTCTATAGTTTTCATCATACAGATATCCTATATCTTTGGTTAGGTTTATTCCTAGGTATTTCATGATGTTTTGTGCAACTGTGAATGGGATCAGTTTCTTGATTTCCCTTTCTTTTGCTTCATATTTGGTGTATAAAAATGCAACCGATTTCTGTACATTGATTTTGTGTCCTGCAACGTAGCGAATTCATGGATCAGTTCTAGTAGGCTTCTGGTGGAGCCTGTTGGGTTTTCTATGTAGAGTATCATCTCATCTGTGAAAAGTGAAAGTTTGACTTCTTCTCTGCCTATTCTGATGCCTTTTCTTTTTGTTGTCTGATTGCTGATGCCAGGACTTCCAGCACTATGTTAAACGACAGTGACAGTAGACATCCCTGTCGTATTCCTAATCTCAGGGGGAAAGCTCTCAGTTTTTCCACGTTGAGGATGATATTAGCTGCGGGATTCTCATAGATGGCTTTTAAGATGTTTTGGTAAGTTCCTTCTATCCCAACTTTCTCGAAGGTCATTATTAAGAATGGATGCTATATCTTGTTAAATGCTTTTTCTGCATCTATCGACAGGATCATATGGTTTTTATCTTTTCTTTTCTTAGTGTGATGATTGATTGTGAATATTGAACCAGCCCTGTAACCCAGAAATGAATCCCACTTGATCATGGTGGATAATCCTTTTTATGTGCTGTTGGATTCAATTTGCAAGTATCTTGTTGAGGATTTTTGCATCTGTATTCATCAAGGATATTGGCCTGTAATTCTCTTTTTTTTGCTGGATCGCTGTCTGGCTTGGGAATCAAAGTGATGCTGGCTTTGTGATATGAGTCCGGAAATTTTCCTTCATTTTCTATTTTTTGGAATGGCTAGAGAAGAATCGGGATTAATTCTGTTTTAAATGTCTGGTAGAAATCCCCAGGGAAGCCATCTGGCTCAGGGCTCTTATTTGTTGGGAGATTTTTGATAACTGATTTGATTTCTTCACTAGTTATAGGTCTGTTCAGATTTTCTATCTCTTTCTGTGTGAATTTTGGTAGTGAGTGTGTGTTTAAGAATTTGTCCATTTCTTCTAAGTTGCCTAATTTGTTGGCATATAATTTTTGATAGTATTCCATGATAATTGCTTGTATTTCTGAGTGGTTGGTTGTAATAAGTCCTTTTTCATTCATGATTTTGTCTATTTGAGTGGTCTCTCTTTTCTTTTTGAGAAGCCTGGCTATAGATTTGTGAATTTTGTTTATTTTTTCAAAAAACCAACTCTTGGTTTCGTTGATCTGTTCAACTGTTTCTTTGGTTTCTATATTGTTTGTTTCTTCCCTGTTTTTTTCTTATTTCTCTTCTCCTACTGGGTTTGGAGTGCTCCTGTTGCCCTCCCTCTAGTTCCTTAGGTACACTGTTAGATTTAGCACTTGAGCTCTTGTTAATTTCTTAAAATATGTCTGGAGTGCAATGTACTTTCCTCCTAGGACTGCCTTTGCCGCATCTCAATGAGTTTGGATTGTTGTATTTTCGTTTTCATTTGTTTCCATATATTTTTAAATTTCTTCTCTAATTGCCTGATTGGTCCATTCATTTTTTAGTAGGGTGTTCTTTAACCTCCATGTTTTTGGAGGTTTTCCAGACTTCTTCCTGTGATTGATATCAGTTTCATAGCATTGTGGTCTGAAAGTGTGCATGGTTTGATCTCAATTCTTTTATATTTATTGAGGGCTGCCCTATGTCCCAGTATGTGATCTATCTTGGAGTTATGTCATGTGCAGTTGAGAGGAAAGTGAATTTCATGGCCTCAGGATGTAGAGTTCTAAATATATCTGTCAAACCCATCTGGTCCAATGTGTCATTCAAGTCCATTGTTTCTTTAGTGATATTCTGTCTAGTTGATCTTCCCTTGCTGTCACTACAGTATTAAAGTCCCTAGCTATTAGCACGTTCTTATCGATAAGAGTGTTTGTGATTAATTGTTTTATGTATTTAGATGCTCCCATAATTGGTATATAGACATTTATAATTGTTAGTTCTTCTGATGGATAGACCCTGTAATTATTATATAATGCCCTTCATTATACCTTGTTACTGTCTTTTTTTTTTTTTTACAAATTAAAAGCGAAATAAAATTTATTATTTGGCCTTGATTTACCAATGATCATTTTCATACTACTTTGATTCATTGAAAACAAATCTCCTACCTAGTTGTTTTGTTTATTATTTTGATATTATATGTATGTAATGTTAAGGAAGTTTTATCTTATGTCTAAGAAATCCAGGCTTGACAGTTTCCTTTATATTGTGTGTAAGTATTTTTATTTATTTATTTATTTTTTAAAATAGTTTATTGTCAAATTAGTTTCCACATAACACTCAGTGCTCATCCCCACAAGTGTCCTCCTCCATGCCCATCCCCCCTCCCCCCCACATCCATCAGTCCTCAGTTTTTGTCAGCATTCAAGAGTCTCTCATGGTTTGCCTCTCTCCCTTTCCCCCACCATTTCCGCCCTTCTTCTCCCCCTTGTTCCTCCGTCAAGTTCCTCCTAATCCTCCTATACGTGCAAACATATGATATTTGTCCTTCTCTGCCTGACTTATTTCGCTCAGCATAACACCCTCAAGGTCCATCCATGTTGCTACACATGGCCAGATTTCATTGTTTCTCATTGCCATGTAGTATTCCATGGTATAGATAAACCACATCTTCTTGATCCATTCATCAGTTGATGGGCACTTAGGCTCTTTCCATGTTTTGGCGATTGTTGAGAGTGCTGCTAAGAACATTGGGGGTACATGTGCCCCTATGCATCAGCACTCCTGTATCCCTTGGCTAAATTTCTAGCAGTGCAATTGCTGGGTCATAGGAGAGTTCTATTGTTCATTATTTTAGGCACCTGCACACTGTCTTCCAGAGGGGCTGTACCAGTTTACATTCCCACCAACAGTGTAGTAGGGTGCCCGTTTCTCCACATCCTCGCCAGCATCTAGAGTTCTCTGATTTGCTCATTTTAGTCACTCTGACTGACGTGAGGTGGTATCTCTGTGGTTTTGTTTTGTATTTCCTGATGCTGAGCATCGTTTCATGTGTTTGTTGGCCATCTGGATGTCCTCTTTGGAGAAGTGTCTATTCATATCTCTGCCCATTTCTTCACTGGATTATTTGTTTTTTGGGTGTGGAGTTTGGGGAGTTCCTTTCAGATTTTGGATGCTAGCCCTTTATCTGATATGTCATTGGCAACTATCTTTTCCCATTCCGTCGGTTGCTTATTAGTTTTATGGATTGTTTCTTTTACCGTGCAGAAGCTTTTTATCTTGAGTATGTCCCAATAGTTCATTTTTGCTCTTGATTCCCTTGCTTTTGGGCATGTGTCAAGTAATAAATTGCTGCAGTTGAGGTCAAGGAGGTTGTTTCCTGCTTTCTCCGGTAAGGTTTTAATGGTTTCCTGTCTCACGTTCAGGTCCTTTGTCCATTTTGAGTTTATTTTTCTGTATGGTGTGAGAAAATGATCTAGTTTCATTCATCTGCATGTTTCTGTCCAGTTCTCCCAGCACCATCTGTGAAAGAGGCTGGCTTTTTTTCCATTGGATACTCTTTCTTGCTTTGTGAAAGATTACTTGGCTGTACACTTTTGGGTCCAATCTGAGTTCTCAATTCTGTTCCATTGGTCTTTGTGTCTGTTTTTGTGCCAATACCATACTGTCTTGATGATGACAGCTTTGTAGTAGAGGCTAAAGTCCGGGATGGTGATGCCTCCCATTTTGGTTTTCTTTTTCAAGATTACTTTGGCTTTCGGGGTCTTTTGTGGTTACATACAAATTTTACGTTAGCTTGTTCTAGTTTTGAGAGGTATGCTGGTGAAATTTTGGTTGGGATTGCATTGAAAATGCAGATTGCTTTTGGTAGTAATGACATTTCAACAACATTTATTCTTCTAATCCATGAGCATGGAATGTTTTTCTTTGTGTCTTCTTCCTTTTCCTTCATAAGTTTTCTAAATTTTTTTATCATACAGATCTCTGATATGTTTGGTTAGGTTTATTCCTAAGTATTTTATTTTTTATTTTTGTTTTGCAATTGTGAATGGGATCAGTTTCTTGATTTCTCTTTCTGTTGCTTCTTTTTTGGTGTATAAAAATGCAACCGATTTTTGTACATTGATTTTGTACCCTGCACCTTTACTGAGTCTTGTGTCAGTTCTGGTAATGTTCTGGTTTAGTCTGTCGGGTTTTTTATGTAGAGTATCATGTCGTCTACGAAAAGTTAAAGTTTGACTTCCTTTTTGCCAATTATGATGCCTTTTATTTCCTTTTGTTGTCTGATTGCTGATGATAGGATTTCAGCACTATGTCAAATAACAGTGGTGAGAGTGGGTTCCTCTTGTTTTCCTGATCTCAGGAGGAAAGCTCTGTTTTTTCCCATTGAGGATGATGTTAGATGTGGGCTTCTCATAGATGGCTTTTATGATATTTAAGTAAGTTCCTTATAACCCAACTTTCTCGAGGTTCTTAATCAAGAATGATGCTATATCTTGTCAAATGCTTTTCGTTCATCTATCAAAAGGATCATATGGTTTTTATCTTTTCTTTTGTTGATATGATGTATTACATTGATTGATTTGTGAATAATGATCCAGCCCTGTAACCCAGGAATGGATCCCACTTGATCTTGGTAGATGATTCTTTTTATGTGCTATTGTTTTAATTTCCATGTATCTTGTTGAGGATTTTTGTATCTGTATTAGTCAAGGATATTGGCCTGTAGTTCTCTTTTTTTGCTGGATCTCTATCTGGCTTGGGAATCAAAGTGATGCTTGCCTCATAAAATTAGTCTGGAAGTTTTCCTTCGATTTATATTTTGTGGAATAGCTTGAGAAGAATGGGTATTAATTCTGTTTTAAATGTCTGGTAGAAATCCCCAGGGAAGCCATTTGTTGGGAGATTTTTGATAACTGATTCAATTTATTCACTCGTTATGGGTGTGTTCAGATTTTCTATTTCTTCCCGTGTGAATTTTGGTAGTGAGTGTGTGTTTAGGAATTTGTCCATTTTTTCTAAGTTGTCCAATTTGTTGACATATAATTTTTTATAGTATTCCCTGATAATTGCTTGTATTTCTGAGGGGTTGGTTGTAATAAATCCATTTTCATTCATGATTTTGTCTATTTGGGTGCTCTCTCTTTTCTTTTTGAGAAGCCTGGCTATAGATTTGTGAATTTTGTTTATTTTTCCAAAAAAACAACTCTTGGTTTCATTGATCTGTTCAATTGTTTCTTTGGTTTCTATATTTTTTATTTCTTCTCTGGTTTTTACTATTTTCTTCTCCTGCTGGGTTTGGGGTGCTCTTGTTGCCTTCCTTCCTGTTCCTTTAAGTGCACTGTTAGATTTTGTACTTACAGTTTTTCTAATCTCTTGAAATATGCCTGGAGTGCAATGTACTTTCCTTGTAGGACTTCCTTTGCCACATTTCAAAGAGTTGTAATGTTGTATTTTCATTTTCTTTGTTTACACATATTTTTAAAAATTTTTTCAAATGTTTTATTTATTTCTAGGAGAGAGAGAGAGACAGAGTGAGCAGGGGAGTGTCAGAGAGAGAGGGAGTCACAGACTCTGAAACAGGCTCCAGGCTCTGAGTTGGCAGTCAGCACAGAGCCCGACGCGGGGCTCGAATCCACAAACCCCGAGATCATGACCTAAGTGAAAGTCAGACGCTTAACCGACTAAGCCACCCAGGCGCCCCTGTTTCCACATATTTTTAAATTTCTTCTCTAATTGTCTGATTGGCCCATTTGTTCTTTATTAGAGTGTTCTTTAACCTCCATGTTTTTGGAGGTTTTCCAGACTTCTTCCTGTAATTGATTTCAAGTTTCATAGTATTGTGATCTGAAAGTGCGCATGGTACCATTTCAATTCTTTTATATTTATTGAGGGCTGCTTTATGTCCCTGTATGTGTTCTATATTGGAGAAGGTGGCATGCACACTTGAGAAGAAAGTGAATTCCATGGCCTCAGGATGTAAAGTTCTAAATATATCTGTCCAACCCATCTGGTCCAATGTGTCATTCAAGTCCANTTTGTTTCTGTTTGTGATTAATTGTTTTATGTATTTAGGTGCTTCTGTATTTGGTGTGTAGACATTTATAATTCTTAGCTCATCCTGATGGATAGACCCTGTATTCGTTATATAATGCCTTACTTCATCCCATGTTACTTTAAAGTCCTGTTTGTCTGATATGAGTATGGTGACTCCAACTCTCTTTTCACTTCCAGTAGTATGATAGATATTTCTCCATCCCCTTACTTTCAATCTTAAGGTTCCTCAGTTGTAAAATAAGTTTCTTGTAGACAGCAAACAGATGGATTTTTTCTTTTCTTTTCTTTTTTTTTTTTTTTTTGCTGTGACCTTGATGGGATGGTGCTAAATTCTTTGGACTGGAATATAGGTGTGTTTTTTTTTTTAAGTTTTTAATTTATTTCTGAGAGAGAGAGACAGCATGAGCACGGAAGGGTCCGAGAGAGAGGGAGACACAGAATCTGAAGCAGGGTCCAGGCTCTGAGCCACAGTGCCCAGTGTGGGGCTCGAACCCACCAACTGTGTGACCATGACCTGAGCTGAAGTTGGAGGCCTAACCGACTAAGCCACCCAGGTGCCCCTGGAATATAGGTTTTGTTTGTTTGTTTGTTTGTTTGTTTGTTTTGTTTTTAATAAGGAGAAGTCAAAGTTTTAATTTTAGTTCAAGATGATACATCAAAGTGAGGACATATTGCTTAGTTTTATTATTTATTTCTTTATTTTTTACATATAGTTTGTCATGTTGGTTTCCATATGATACCCAGTGCTCATCCCCACAAGTGCCCTCCTCCATGCTCATCTCCCCCCTCCCCCACACACCCATCAGTCCTCAGTTTGTTCTCAGCATTCAAGAGTCTCTCATGGTTTGCCTCCCTCCCTTTCCCTCCATCCCCCCTTCTTCTCTCCCATGGTTCTCCGTTAAGTTCCTCCTAATCCTCCTATATGTGCAAACAGATGGTAGCTGTCCTTCTTTGCCTGACTTATGTCGCTCAGCATAACACCCTCAAGGTCTATCCATGTTGCTACACATGACCAGATTTCATTCTTTCTATTGCCATGTAGTATTCCATTGTATAGATAAACCACATCTTCTTGATCCATTCGTCAGTTGATGGGCACTTAGGCTCTTTTCATGTTTTGGCTATTGTTGAGAGTGCTGCTATGAACTCCCCTATGACCCAGCAATAGCACTGCTAGGAATTTTCCCAAGGGATACAGGAGTGCTGATGCACAGGATCTTTCCTTTTTTTGAATGAAGGTGTTTACAACTGTAAATTTCTCTCAGCGCTATTTGATCCATTCTAAATTTCTTGTTATGTGTTTTCATTTACATTCATCTCAAGTATTAACTTATTTCATAATGATTTCTTCTTTAACCCATTGGTTTAAAGAGTGTGTTGTTCACATGGGGAAGACTAAACCCCATAACATTTGGTTTAAAAACTAGAGGGTTTGATTTCTGTGAATTTATAAAACTAGTTGTTCTTGGACCTGGAACTTTAAGAGTCTGCTGAGTCAGCACTGGGTGAGCCTTGGGTGAGTGATAACTGGATTGCTGCCCTTAAAGAGACAGCAGCTTGTGTGGAGAGGCAGCATAAAAATACAGTTTACACAATGCTGGGGGCAAACAGGAGACCGATTTGTTCATACTAATTTTGGAGCATTTTGCTCATACTAAGTTTGGACCTGAAAATAAGGGAACTAACAGGTGCCGTTTTCCTCCTCCACTCCCTAGCATAAACACAGAGCCACCTGTGAGAGGCGAGGGTGTACAGTCACTTGCTACCTAACCTGCTAGCCATGCAACATGTGCAGAAATTCACTTGAGGACTGGCCCACTCCAGGCCTGCTAGCCTTGGCTCTGGGTCAGGGCAAGTCTTGTTAAAGCTGCAAATGTTCTCTGATCAGATGCTCAGTGCACAGCTGCTGCAGGACATCGTGTCCGTTGTCCACCACTGTCTCTCCACTACACCTAGCCCTGTGCTTTCAACCACCTTCCATGTAATACTCAGACATGCACCTATAGCTGCCATTTCATGCCATGCCAAGGCTCCCTTGCCTGTAGCACCCAACTGAATGCCCCCAGCAACCATAGCACACTATGTTCAGCCACATATGTGGTATGGCCAGCAGCCATGTGCATAGTTTGCACTTCCCAGCCACCACACCATGTCCAACCACATACTCCCAGCCACCTTCACAGCTGTGCCAGTCTCTAGCAGCCCTGGCATGCATACATTAGCTTCATAGTGCTTTGAGGGATACAGCATAGGACTAGTGGAGTAGTGAAAATTTTGCTAATACTCCTGCTCGCTCATAGCTAGCCTGCCTGGGTCCTACTAACATCACTTGCCCAGGTCCCATTAACACCACAGAGAGCAAGCACAGTCCACAGCAGTCAGAGACTCAGGACAGATGACTGCACTGAAAGGACAAGCGACACCAGACACAATAGCAGGAGGTAAGCAACACACATAGAATACTTTCCTGAAGTGCCAGGCTCTTGTGAACAGGGAACACAGTGCTGTAGGGACTCCAGTATGTCTTCTTTATAAAGTTATTATTTTCAAGAGCAGTAAGGACTCAGATGATCTTCTTAACACAGAGGCAGACAAAATAAGAATATAGAGTTTATCTGAAATAATAGAACAGGATGAGGCCATGGCCACAGATTTAGGTAATATGCATGGTAAGGAATTTAAAGGAATGATAATAAAGATACTCCCTGGATGTGAGAAGAAAGTGGAAGACATCAGTGAGACCCATAACACAGAGATAAGGAATAACATAGCAGAGAGAAAGGGCACAATAAGCAAAATGAGAAACATGCTTGATGGAATGGAATGGCCGGCTAAAAGAAGCAGAGTAATGATTTAATGACCAAGAAGACCACAGTAATGGAAAGAAGTCAATGGAATGGAAGAGATAGATATGAATTATGCAAAAGGAGAATAAACTTGAGGGAACTCAGTGACTGCCTCAAATGTAATGACATTCGTATTACAGGAGTCCCATAAAGAGAGAGAAAATGGGCCAGAAAATGTATTTGAAGAAATAACAACTAACCTCCCAGCTTGGGGGAAGGAAACAGATATCCAGATGCAGGGGGTGAAGAGAAACCCCAACAAAAATTTTAAAAAGCAGACCCATTCCAAGACATATTGTAATTAAATTGACATAATATAATGATAAAGAAAAAAATCTTAAAGCATCAGCACAAAAGAAGTCATTAACATACAGGTGAAAACTGATAAGGCCAGCAGGAGAGTTTTCAACAGAAACATTGCAAGCCAGAAGGGAATGACATGATATATTCAAAGTGCTGAATGGGAAAAATTTACAGCCAATAATATTCTATCCAGCAAGGCTATCATTCAGAATAGGAGGAAAGATAAAGAGTTTCCAAGACAAACAAAAACCAAAGGATTTCATGAACACTAAACTAGTGCTGCAAGAAATATTTATTTAAAAATGTTTTAAAATTTTTTAGAGAGAGAGAGACAGAGACAGAGCATGAGCAAGGGAAGGGCAGAAGAGAGAGGAAGACACAGAATCTGAAGCAGGCTCTAGGCTCTGAGCTGTCATCACAGAGCCCAATGTGGAGCTAGAACTCAAGAGCTGTGAGATCAAACCTGAGCCGAAAGCTTGACTGAGCCACATAGGTGCCCCTGCAAGAAATATTTAAAGGGGATTCTTTGAGTGGGAAGAAGAGACCACAAGTGACAGTACTGAGGTAGGAAACACAAAACCAGTAAACATGAACATTTCTTTTAAAAATAAGTCAACTTAGAGAAAAATATATAAAATGTAATAAAATATACCTAAAATGTGAGGAAAGGAGAAAAGAATGGATACAAACTTAAATGACCATCAACTTAATATAGATTGCTATTTGCTGAAAATGTTATATGCAAACCTAATGGTAAGCACAAATCAAAAACCACTAATAAATATGGAAGAATAAGGAGAAAGAAATCCAAATATATTACTAAAGAAAATCAGCAAACCGTGAAAAAGGTAAGAAAGGAACAGAGAAACTCTTCAGATACAATCACAAAACAAGTAATAAAATGGCAGTAAATACATATCTATTAATAATTACTCTGAATGTAAATGGACTAAATGGTCCAGTCAAAAGACATAGGGTGACAAAATGGATAAAAAAGACATATAAGACCCATCTATATGCTGCCTACAAGAGACCACTTTAGACCTAAAGACACCCACGCTATAGTGAGAGTAGAAAGTAGAGAGTAGAAAAACATTTATCATGCAAATGGATGTGAAAAGAAAGCCAGAGTAGCAACACTAATATCAGACGAAGTAAACTTTAAAACAAAAGCTGTAACAGAGACAAAGATGGACACTATATAATAATAAAAGCTACAATCCAAAAAGAAGATATAACAATTTTAATATTTATGCCTCCAACTTGGGGTACCCAAATATATAGAAACAATAACAAACCTAAAGAAGCTTATTGATAGTAATCCAATATTAGTAAGGACCTAACACCCTACTTATATCAATGGACATATCTTCTAAGCAGAAAATTAACAAGAAAACAATCGTTTTGGGTTTTTAAAAATTTTTTTTATTATTATTATTTTTTACAAATAGTTTATTGTCAAGTTGGTTTCCATATAACACCCAGTGCTCATCCCCACACGTGCCCTCCTACATGCCCACCACCCTCCTTTCCCCCCACACCCATGAGTCCTCAGGTTGTTCTCAGCCTTCAAGAGTCTCTCATGGTTTGCCTCACTCCCTTTCCCACACTATTTCCCCCCTTCATCTCCCCCATGGTCCTCCGTTAAGTTCCTCCTAATCCTCCTATACGTGCAAACATATGATATTTGTCCTTCTCTGCCTGACTTATTTCGCTCAGCATAACACCCAAGGTCCATATCCATGTTGCTACACATGGCCAGATTTCATTGTTTCTCATTGCCATGTAGTATTCCATGGTATAGATAAACCACATCTTCTTGATCCATTCATCCGTTGATGGACACTTAGGCTCTTTCCATGTTTTAGCTATTGTTGAGAGTGCTGCTATGAACATTGGGGTCCATGTGCTCCTATGCATCAGCATTTCTGTATCCCTTGGGTAAATTCCTAGCAGTGCTATTGCTGGGTCATAGGGGAGTTCTATTGTTAGTTTCCTGAGGAACCTCCACACTGTTTTCCAGAGGGGCTGTACCAGTTTACATTCCCACCAACAGTGTAGGAGGGTGCCCGTTTCTCCACATCCTCGCCAGCATCTAGAGTTCTCTGATTTGCTCATTTTAGCCACTCTGACTGGCGTGAGGTGGTATCTCAGTGTGGTTTTGATTTGTATTTCCCTGATGAGGAGGGATGCTGAGCATCGTTTCATGTGTCTGTTGGCCATCTGGATGTCCTCTTTGGAGAAGTGTCTGTTCATATCTTCTGCCCATTTCTTCACTGGGTTGTTTGTTTTTTGGGTGTGGAGTTTGGTGAGTTCGTTATAGATTCTGGATATTAACCCTTTATCTGATATGTCATTTGCAACTATCTTTTCCCATTC
>NW_027531907.1:0-164561 GCF_008692635.1 Crocuta crocuta | reverse complement strand
TTGGGGTACATGTGCTCCTATGCCTCAGCATTTCTGTATCCCTTGGGTAAATTCCTAGCAGTGCTATTGCTGCGTAATAGGGGAGTTCTATTGTTAATTTTTTGAGGAATCTCCACACTGTTTTCCAGAGGGGCTGTACCCAGTTTACATTCCCACCAACAGTGTAGGAGGGTGCCCGTTTCTCCACATCTTCTCCAGCACCTAGAGTTCTCTGATTTGCTCATTTTAGTCACTCTGACTGGCGTGAGGTGGTATCTCAGTGTGGTTTTGATTTGTATTTCCCTGATGAGGAGGGATGCTGAGCATCGTTTCATGTGTCTGTTGGCCATCTGGATGTCCTCTTTGGAGAAGTGTCTGTTCATATCTTCTGCCCATTTCTTCACTGGGTTGTTTGTTTTTTGGGTGTGGAGTTTGGTGAGTTCGTTATAGATTCTGGATATTAACCCTTTATCTGATATGTCATTTGCAACTATCTTTTCCCATTCCGTTGGTTGCCTATTCATTTTGTGGGTTGTTTCCTTTGCCGTGCAGAAGCTTTTAATCTTGATGAGGTCCCAATAGTTTATTTTTGCTTTTGATTCCCTTGGTTTGGGGGATGTGTCAAATAAGAAGTTGATGCGGTGGAAGTCAAGCAGGTTGTTTCCTGCTTTCTCCTCTAGGGTGTTGATAGTTTCCTGTCTCACGTTCAGGTCCTTTATCCATTTTGAGTTTATTTTTGTGTATGGTGTGAGAAAATGATCTAGGTATTAACTTGTCTTTAACTGCTTGGTAAAATAGATTTCTCCTGTGAAGCCCTCCGGTCCTGGACTTTTTTTGTTTGTTGGGAGACTTTTGATTACTGATTTGATTCCTTTGCTTGTTATTGGTCTGTTTAAATTTTCTATTTATTCCTGTTTTAGTTTTGGTAGTTTATACATATAAATTTCTAGAAATTTATCAATTTCTTCCAGGTTGTCCAATTTGTTGGCATATAATTTTTCATGATATTCTCTTATAATTGTTTGTATTTCTGAGGTGTTGGTTGTTATTTCTCCTCTCCTATTTGTAATTTTATTCACTTGGATCCTTTTTATTTTTTTTTTTCTGATAAGTCTTGCTAGGAGTTTATCAATTTTGTTAACTTTTCCCAAAGAAGCAGCTCCTGGTTTCATTGATCTGTTCTACTGTCTTTTCAGTTTCTATATCATTTATTTCTGCTCTAATCTTTATTATTTTCCTTTTTCTGCTGTCTTTAGGCTTTGTTTGTTGTTCTTTTCCTAGTTACTTTAGGTGTGTGGTAGGTTGCTTGAGATTTTTTTTTTTGTTTCTTGATATAGGCGTGTATTGCTATATAATTATCTCTTAGGATTGTTTTTGCTGCATTCCAAATGGATTTTGACCATAGTGTTTTCATTTTCATTTGTGTCTAGGCATATTTTTATTTCTTCTTTAATTGTCTGGTTCACCATTCACGATTTAGTAGCATTTTGTTTAACCTCCATGTATTTGTAGTCTTTGCAAATTTTTTCTTGTGGTTAACTTCAAGTTTCATAGCATTGTGGTCAGAAAATATGCATGATATGATCTTAATCTTTTTGTACTTATTGAGGCCTGATATGTGACCTAGTAGATGGTCAATTTTGGAGAATGTCCTACATGCACTTGAAAAGAATATGTATCCTGCTGCTTTAGGATGAAATGTCCTGAAAATATCTGTTATGTCTGTCTGGTCCAGTGTGTCATTCATAGCCATTGTGTCCTTGTTGATTTTCTGCCTAGATAATCTGTCCATTGGTGTAGATGAGGTTTTAAAATTCCCAACTATTATTGTATTATTTTCAATGAGTTCCTTTATGTTTGTTATTAGTTTTATATATTTGATTGTTTCAACTTGGGGACACAAATATTTATAATTGTTAGATCTTCTTGTTTGGATAGTCCCTTTTATTACAATATAGCCTTCTCCATCTCTTGTTATATTCTGGTTTAAAATCTAGTTTTTTAAAAATAAGTGTTGTTACTTTGTCTTTCTTTTGACACCCATTTGCATGACAAATGTTTCTCCATCTCCTCGTTTTCAGTCTGCAGATGTCTTTAGTTCTTTAAAATTTTTTTTTAATGTTTATTTATTTTTGAATGAGAGAGAGACAGAGCGTGAGTTTGGGAAGGGCAGAGACAGAGACAGAATCTGAAGGAGGCTCCAGACTCCGAGCTGTCAGTACAGATCATGGCTCATAACCTGAGCCAAAGTCAGACACTTAATTGACTGAGCCACCCAGGTGCCCCAGTGTCTTTAGTTCTAAAATGAGAGTCTTGTAGGTGGCATATATATGGGTCGTGTGTGTGTGTGTGTGTGTGCGCACGCGTGTGTGTGTGTTTAAAATATGTTCTGACTTTCGTATCTTTTGTTTGGAGCATTTAGTCCATTTATAGTCAGAGTTATTATTGGTTGAAATGTATTTAATGTCATTTTAAAAATTGTATGTTTTGTTGTTTCTGGAGATTTTCTCTATTCCTTTCTAGCCTTTGTCACTTTTGGTCTTTCCTTCCCACTTAAAGGGCTGGTTTAGCGCTCACAAACTCCTTTAGTTTTTATTTGTCTAGGAAACTATCTCTTCTATTCTAAATGATAGACTTACTGGGCAGAGTATTCTTGGCTACAGATTTTTTCCATTCACCACGTTGAATATATCATGCCACTCCCTTCTGGTTTGCCAGATATCTGTGGAGAGATCTGCAGCTAACCTTATGGGCCTTCCCTTATAAGGTAGGGACTTTTTCTGTTGCTTTTAGGATTTTTTCTTTGTCACTACATTTGACAAATTTAACTATACTATATATTGGTGTTGGCTTGCTTTTATTGATTTTGATGGGGGTTCTCTGTGCCTTCTGGATTTGGATGTCTCTTTTCTTCCCCAGATTAGGGATGTTTTCAGCTATTATTTCCTCAAATAAACGTTTGGCCCCTTTTCTCTCACTTCTTCTGAGACTCCTATGATATGAATGCTATTATATTTGACGGAGTCACTGTGTTCTCCAAATCTACTTTTGTGATCCATAGTCCTTTTTCTCTCTTTGTTCATGTTCATTCTATCTTCTATATCACTTGTTTGTTCCCCTGCCTCTTCCATCCTTGTGGTGATTACATCCAATGTGTTTCGAATCTGACTTACTGCATTTTTCATTTCTGCCTGGTTGTTTTTTAACTCTCTCATCTCTGTGGTAAGGATGTCCCTGATGTCTTCCATGCTTTTCTCAAGCCCAGTGAGTATCCTTAGGATAGTTGCTTTAAATTCTACATCAAATATATTACTTATATCTGTTTCAAACAGATCTATGGCCATGACTTTTTCTTGTTCTTTCTTTTGCATGCTATGGTCTGGTTGTTAAATGAGATCTGGAGCTACTTCCACTAGAAATGAAGGCTTGCAGAACTCTGTGGTTTGTAGATGTGGTACATGCGGGGGTTTTTGCATGGTCTTCTGGGGAAGAGGCCCACTGCACTGATTCTTAGGCACACTTGCCTGAGAAAAGCAGTCCCAGCAGAGCATGGAATGTGGTTTAAGTAGGTTAGGCAGTCAGTTTTGGCGCTGTGCTGTCTATTCAAGTTGGTTTATGCTGAGGGGTGGGGAAGAGTGATGGCACCAACCAGCTACTTTGTCCCTGGAGAGGGGACTTCATGCTTGCTGCTTTCAGGGAAGCACTCCCAGAAAAGTGAATAATTTCCCCTCATACCTCACAGGTGTGTTTTGGGTTGCTGTTTTCACTGTCTCCAGTTTGCTTGCCTGCATGGAGCAGCACAGTACGCTTTGGGGTTTTTGTCAGTCAAGTCTGCTGACTTAAAACTCCAAATATTAGGGATCTGGTGTAGTGGGGACCTGTGTTGTTCTTCTGGGGAGGGTCTTGCCACAGTGGGATTGATGACAGTTTGAAGGAGAAAGAAGTCCCACACCAGAATTCATGGGTGTGGTATTTGGAGCAAAGCAGGCTAAAACAGCCAGTGTCCAAGTTAGCCACCCTCCGCAGGTGTCTTTGCGCCTGGGCTGAGGGACGGGGGAAGGAAATGATGCCCACTAGGTTTTTGTCCCTGGAGGGGTGACTCTGAGAATGACACCTCTCACATATGCACTGTAAGCAAAGTGAACTGTCTCTCCCTGTGCTTCTTAAGCATACTCAGATTGTGTCATCTACTCTGTGGTTGCTTTTGGGCCTTCTCCCCAGTAGGGCAGCACAATCAGGGCACTATCCCAGCCAAGCCTGCCAACTTTTAAAACTCCAGTCTTTGAGCTCCACTAGTTGCTCACAAAAATCAGCCCCTCTAGTTTTCTTAGCCAATGGCTTTGTGGAAGTATCCTCCTTATGCATATCCCTGTGAGCTCCACTCTCTCTCTCACTGTTCCCTGCGATCAGGGTACCTTCCCCTCCACAGCAAACATGATCCATTTCTCCCCCAAACTACATCTCTGCATTTCATACTTTCCTTGATGTGGCTTCTTCCATCCCTCTAGTTGTGGATGTTGTTCTGTCAGTCGTCAAATCAATTTCTGGGATATTTAGAATGATTTGATAGTTATCTAGCTGTGTCCAATGGATGAAGGAAGCCTAGATTCCTCCAACTATGCTGCCAGCTTAGTTCCTTCCCTGTTTGTTGGAAGTTTTTTGATTATTGATTCAATTTCTTTGCTGGTTTTCAGTCTTTTCAAATTTTCTATTTCTTCTTTCACTTTTGGTAGTTTATATATTTCTAGCATATTTCTAGCGTATTCATTGATTTTGTTAGGGGTTCTCTGTGCCTCTGGTTCTGGATATCTATTTACTTTCCCAGATTAGGGAAGTTTGCACCTGTAATTTCTTCAAATACATTTTCTGCCCCCTTTTCTCTCTTCTTCTTCTTCTGGAACTGCTATAATATGAATGTTATTATATTTGATGGAGTGATTGAGTTCCCTAAGTCTTTTCTCATTTTGGATAATTGTTTTCTTTCTCTCTCTCTCTCTCTTTTAAGCATGTCTACTTTCCATTACTCTGTCTTCTAGGTCATTTATTCATTTCTCTACTTCTTCTAGCCTTCTTTTCCTTTTATCTACTGTGTTTCTAATCTCATTTATTTCACTCTTCATCTTTGATTCTTTTTATCTCCATGTTAAGGGTTTCATTGATGTCTTCTGATCTTTTCTCAAGTCCAGTGAATATCCTATGGTCATTGCTTTATATACTCCATCAATAATGTTATTTATATCTGCTTTTGCTTAAATCTCTGGCAATGGCCTTGTCCTGTTCTTTCATTTGGGACAGATTTCTCTGTCTTATTTTTTCTAAGTCTCTGTGTCTGTTTCTCTGTGTTATAAAAGTCAGGCATGTCTCTTCTTCTTAAGGGTAATGGCCTTATGAAGAAGGGTTTCTGTATCGCTGTACCTTGTTGTATACCCTGTTCCCCAGGTCCAAGCACTTAAGGGAGTGTGTCCAATGTGTGCTGTATGCATTATGCGTTTGTGTCCTGAACATTTTATCCTTCAGGCTAGTTGTTTGCAGAGGCTGTCTTTGTCTATTATGAGCAGTGTTTGTCCTCTGAGCTGAACGTAGCATGTTTTAACTAAGTGTGCTCTGGTCTGCTTATGAAATGAGACCTCTTGCCACTGCTGCCATAGTGGGGCCCTGAAAAACTCTCTGGTCAGGAGATGTGATGTCAGGAGGGGTTTGAGGATGTCTTCTGTGGGGAGAGGGCCCCAGGTGCTGACCTGAGGCAAGCATGACTTGGAAGGGCATTTCCACCAGAGCGAGGGTAGTGGCAGGACTTAGTATAAGCAAGTGAGGTAGTGAGTGTTGGCACTGCATTGGTAAGCACAGGTGGCCTATGCTTACTTATTATGCTGAGGGCAGGGGAGGAAAATGATACCTGCCAGTTCCTTTGTTCCCAGATGGATCTCTCTGTGAATGCTGTCTCTCTGGGATATGCTCTGAGATAGGCAAATAACCTTTCCACTCTGTGCTTTAGGCACTCTTCAGATTGCTGTTTCCATTTTGTATGTCTGTGGGCTGTTTGCTTGGCCTCCTTTCCAAGAATGGCTCTAGTGCCCTCTTGGCTCTATTCAAGCCAAGCCCACTGACCTTCAGAATTTCAAGATGTAAGCCCCACTCGTCGCAAGAACTCATAAACTTCAACTCCTCTCACTTTCAAGTCGATTTCTATGGAGATTTCTCTTCCCAGTGTGGATGCTCCTGTGTGTTAGTTTGTCTCTTGCCCTTCTCCATAACTGTGGCTCCCTCCCCACCACAAGGATCATAATCTATTTCTCTCACAAACCACATATCTGTGCTTTTTACCTTCTTGGTTGTGGCCTCTTCTCTGTCTTTAGTTTTGGAGTTTGTTCTCCCAGTCTTCAGTTTGATTTGGGGGTTATTTAGGATTATTTGATAGTTATCTACTTGTATTCATAGGATGAGGTAAGCCTATAGTCCTCATTCTCTGCCACCATCTTCCCCTCACCATTTTCTCCCCAAGCTATCTTTGATCTGTTTTCTGTTACTATAGATCAGGTTTTGGCAAACTGATTTGTAAGGGGCCAGAGATAGTAAATATTTGAGGCAATGAAGGCCGTACCATTTGCCACAAATACTGGATGTTGCTGTTGTAGTGCTGAAGCAGCCATAGAAAATATATAAATGAATTACTGTGGATGTGTTCCAATAAAAATTTATTTACAAAAACAGGCAGTGGGCTAAATTTGACCCATGAACTATAATATGTTGCACCCTGACATTTGCATTTTTTTTAACCTTTTTTTATTTATTTCTGAGAGAGAGAGAGAGCAGGGGAGGGTCAGAGAGAGAGGGAGTCACAGACTGAAACAGGCTCCGGGCTCTGAGCTGGCAGTCAGCACAGAGCCCGACGCGGGGCTCGAACCCACGAACCGCGAGATCATGACCCAAGCGAAAGTCGGACGCTTAACCGACTAAGCCACCCAGGCGCCCCTGACATTTGCATTTTTAAGAGTCTTATGCAAAAGTGTTATATAGTATGTAATATTTTTTATTCTGTCTTCTTTTATCAGCCTAATTATCATGAGATTCATCCATGTGGTAGTGTATTCCAATATTTCCTTCTTTTTATTGGTTGTGTAGTATTCTATGAATTGGTTATATCAGAGTTTGTATATCCATTCACCTGTTGTTGTGTATTTGGATTGTTTCTCATTTTGTACTATTATAACAAAAACCACAATAAATATTTGTGTTCAATTCTTTCTTTCATCCTATGCTTTAATTTCTCTTAGGTTAATACCTACAAGTGGAGTGGTTGGACAGTTGATGGATTTATTGGAAATGTTTTTAAAAACTGCTAGACTGTTTTCCAAAGTGGCTGTAACATTTTACAGTTCCACCAGCGGTATATTAGAGTTCTAGTTCCTCCATATATGTGTCCATGATTAGTTTGGTCTTTCATTTTGCTTTTACACTTTCTAAGGTATATAGTGGAAAGCCATATCATTTTACTTTATATTTTCATGATGACTAGTGATATTGAGAATATTTTCATGTGCTTGTTTGCCATCCTTATATCTTCTCTGGTGAGGTGTCTGTTCAAAACATTCTCCATTTTGATGGAGTTGTTTGTTATTGCTAAGTTTTGAAAAAATTTAGAAATATCTTCTGAATATGAATCCTTTATACATAGGTAATTTCTGGATATTCTGTCCTAGTCTGTGGTTTGTCTTTGCCTTTACTTAATAGCTACTTTTCAGAAACATGAAGTCCAAATAATGAAAACTTCTTTATAGATCATGCTTTTAACGTTGTATACAACAAAACTTTCTCAAGGACAAAGAAACTTTTCTTTCTTTTTTTTTTTTTTTAATAGTTTATTGTCAAATTAGTTTCCACATAACACTCAGTGCTCATCCCCACAAGTGTCCTCCTCCATGCCCATCCCCCCTCCCCCCACATCCATCAGTCCTCAGTTTTTGTCAGCATTCAAGAGTCTCTCATGGTTTGCTTCCAAAGAAACTTTTCTATGTTTTATTCTATAAATTTTAGAGTTATAAAATTTACATTTAGGCCTATGATCTACTTAGTTAATATGATTAAATGAATAGATCAGAGTTTAAAAAAGCCTTTTATTTGTATGCAGATATCGAATTGTTCCAACATTTGTACTGCTACTCTTTCTTCACTGAACTGTCATTGAACCATTGTTGAATATCAATTGACCATGAATATATGGGTATATGTCTGGATTCTCCATTGAACAAATTGATTATATTGATTCAAGATAGACTGTTTTCACTATTGTAGCTTTATAACACATCTTAATATGATGTAATGTGTATTCTTCAACATTACTCTTCTTTTTCAAGGCTGTATTGGCTATTCTAAGTCCTTTGCATTCTTACATGACCTTCAGAATCAGTTTATTAATTTCTATACAAAAGATAGCTTGGATTTCTGCAAAACATTATTAGGAAAATCTTTACAATGAAGACTTAAATAAATGGAGATATAGGCCATGTTCATGGATCAGCAGACCTTACATTGTTAAAATGCTATTTCCAAATTAATCCATACATGACCCCTCAAAGATGTCTCTACTCTAATTCCTGATGTTAATGTCTGTATATGTTATGTTTTGTGACAAAGGGACTTTGTAGGTAGAATTAAAGTTATAAACTTTAATATAAGGAGATTTTCCTAGATTATGTAGATAGACTCTGTGTACTCACATAGGCCCTTTTTTAAATTAATTTTTTAATGTTTCATTTATTTCTGAGAGAGAGAGACAGCGTGAGCAGGGGAGGGTCAGAGAAAGAGGGAGATACAGAATCTGAAAGAGGCTCCAGGCTCTGAGCTAGCTGTCAGCAAAGAGCCCGACGCGGGGCTCGAACCCACGAGCCGTGAGATCATGACCTGAGCTGAAGTGGGACACTTAACCGACTGAGCCACACAGGCATCCCCACATAGGCCCTTAAAAGTAGAAGTTGAAGACAGAAGAGTCAGTTTGAGGTTTGATAGGGACTTCACCTACCATTGCTGGCTTTGATGATAGATTAAGTGTGGGGGGGGGGCGTCCTGAGCCAGGAAGTTTGAGTGACCTCTAGAAGCCAAGAATAACTCTTGGATGACAGCAGCAAGGAAATTGGGACCTCAGTCTTATAGCTGTAAGGAATTGAATTATGTCAGTAACTTGAATGAATAAGAAAGCAGATTCTCTCCTGAAGTCTCCGGAAAGGAATTCAGCCCTGCCAACACCTTGATTTTGCCTTGATGAAGTCAGAAATGTAGCTGAGCCCGCTATACTTTTGATATATGAAAACTGTGATATAAGAAGTAGATTTTATTTTAAGCCACTACACTTGTGGCAATTTGTTATGGCAGGTATAGAAAACTAGTACTCTTTTTATGTCTGTAGAATTTATAGACATGCCATTGTCCTATTCTTGATATTGGCAAATTTTGCCTTCTCATGTTTTGTCTTACTCAGATTGGCTAAAGTTTATCAATCTTATTGATTTTCTCTAAGACCCAACTTTTGGTGCATTGCTTTTCTCTAATATTTTTCTATTTCACTTATTCCTGATCCAATCCTTATTCTT
The DNA here is from genome assembly GCF_008692635.1 of Crocuta crocuta. Taxonomy (NCBI): domain Eukaryota; kingdom Metazoa; phylum Chordata; class Mammalia; order Carnivora; family Hyaenidae; genus Crocuta; species Crocuta crocuta. The sequence goes on along the minus strand of NW_027531907.1, from coordinate 154,995 downwards.
TCTTTCCTCCCACTTGTTTTGGATTTTATTTGCTCTACTCATTAAAATATGTGCAGACTATTTTAACACAAACTTCACAAAATAAAATCTATGCAAAAAAGCTCAACATCATTAGTCATTAGAGAAATGCAATTTGAAACTACAATAAATACCCTTCACACTCATTGGAATGTCTAACATTAAAAAAGGCTGACCCAGTGTTGAAAATCTGGAGGAACTCGAATTCTTATATACTATTGGTAGTGTTTTAAAATGTTACAACCATTTTGGAAAATAGTTTCATAGTTTCTTGAAACAAACATCCTATAATATTAACCTGTCATATGGTCCAACTGTTCCATTCCTAGGTATTTTCCCAAGGGAACTGAAAACATGTACACACAGACAATTGTATATGAAAGCTAATAACACATTCATTTGTAATAGTCAAATAATGGAAGCAATCCAAACATCCCATCAACAGTGAATAGATATGTACATTGTGGCATAGCCATACTATAGCATACTACTAAACAACACAAAATAATGAGCTATTGAGCTACACACCAACACTGAAGAATCTTAAAATTGTTGTGTTGAAATGGAAGCAGTCAGACAAAAGAATGTACGTTGTATACTTGCATCTATAAAAAATATAGAAAATGTAAACTAATCTATAGTGAAAGAAAAGACATATTCCTGGGGGTAGGGTAGGGTAACAGGGGCAGATAGAGGGTATATAAGAACATGGGCATTAAAAAATGCTAAGTGTAGTGAATATATTCATTATATTGATAATTGGTTTCATGGGTATATATATATTAGCCAAAATACAAATTGTACACTAATTTTTTTAAATGTTTATTAAACAGAGTGTGAGTGGGCAAGGGGGAGAGAGAGAGGAAGACAGAATCTGAAGCAGGCTCCAGGTTCTGAGCTGTCAGTACAGAGCCTGATGTGGGGCTCAAACTCACAAACCATGAGATCATGACCTGAGCTGAAGTCAGACGCTAAACTGACTAAGCCACCCAGGCACCCAGTACATTTTAAATATGTTCAGTTTGCAGAATATAAATTTACTTCAATAAAGAAAACAATCAGAAGATAAATACTTAGTGTGATAGCATTTGAACTACATCTATGTCTGTATGTCTACTTATTTATTTTTCAGGGTGGATTGCTATTCTTGGTGCCATTTGGTTGCTAATTTTAGCTGATGTCCATGATTTTGAGATAATTCTACACCGAGTGGAATGGGCAACTCTTCTGTTCTTTGCAGCACTCTTTGTTCTAATGGAGGTAAGACTTCAGAATTTTTGCAACATAATATTTTATCTTTTATATTTCATACTTTATTATGTGAATGAAAAAAGCCTAAGTCTGTAGTCTTTCCACATATTCATGGGGAGTAAATAGACTATTTTAAGTTAAACCAGGTTTTATTTCAGTCACTTAAATATTTTCCAGTAAAATTGTTTATTTGGTTGCTGTCTTTAAATATTATCTTTGTGACTTATAAACTTGCTCTAATTTCATTTTCCATAAAGTAGAATTTGCTTTAAGTTGCATTTAAAGCTGAGTGACTTGTTACAGCAAATTGACAGGATAATATCTTGATGATCTATTTAATTTTGTGTAATATTTAAATATTCTGTTATGAAAAAGACTACATCAAAGAAAAGAGTGAGTAATATATATTATTTTAGTAATAGTTCTTATGAAATTTATTCAAAAAATTATTCACATTATTATTCAGTCTTGAGACTCAATTTATGAACTTGAATCCTCCTCAAATACAAGGTTTGCTGAAATAGAAAAATACTACCCCCTAAAGGGTATCTCAAGTGTGCCAAATGTCTCACATTAATTAACTTAACTTGCTGATGGTAGACCCATTTGGTTTTAATTCTTCTGTGGAATAGAACTTTGATACTTCCTCCCTCCCCCATTTGTCTTTAAGACAAGGCCCTTGAAGTTTTGTAACCTATGTCTTTACTCCTAATGGATTGTGTAGATGTAATCAAGTCACTCATTTAGTCCCTCCAAGCCTGTCAGGGAGTTGTGAATTACATTCTAAGTCTTCAGTTCCCCACTCAAAACCTTCAGCTTTTTTTGTTCTGAGTGTTTTTTCTACACTGAACACATAGAATGTGGAGGGGAAAATTCTGGTTACTGTTTCCATGATTGGACTTTGAAAGTCTCTGCCTTGATTACATGTTTACTCCTGATTAGATGTTTATTCCAGGCATAAAATGCTATCTCATCTGGGTTTTGGTCATATTTTCCCCTATTTTATACTTCACTTTATTGATGTAGTAAGCAATGGAATTTTAAAAACAACTTTGTTGAGGTATAATTTACATATCATAATATCCACCCATGTTAAGTTTACAATTTAATGATTTTTAATAAAGTTAGAACATTTCCATCATCCAAATAAGATCTCATGTGTCCATTTACATTTAATTCTAGCTCCTGGTCCCAGCTTTTGAAAATCACTAATTTTTCTGTCTATTGATTTGCCTTTCCTATACATTTCATCTAAAGGAATCATATACCAGATAGTCTTTTCTGTCTGCTTTTTAAAATTAGAATAATGATAATAATGTTGAGGTTCATCCATGTTCTTGTATGTATTTTAGTTCATTTGTTTTATTACTGAATAGTATTCCACTTTGTGGATGCCATTTGATGAATATTTTTATTGTTTTCAATTTTGGACATTATGAATATTACTATCATAAACATTTGTATACATTCATGTATAAGTCTTCATGTGGAACATGTTTTAATGTCTTTGAGGTAGATGCTAGGTTTTATCATAACTTTAGCTTCTTAAGAGACTGTCAAAATGCTTTTCACAGTGGCTATATGAATTTACATTCTCACCAGCATTATAATAGTTTTCCAGTTTCTCTACATTCTCACTATCACCCTTTGCCTTTCTTTTTGATTATAGACATTCTAATAGGTGTGAAGTGGTATCTCATTGTGTTATTCAACATCATGTTATTAGCCATTTTTATATGTTCAGTGACTTTCTTTTCAGGTCTTTTCATCAGTTTTCATTTGGGATTTTGTCGTTGTTGTTGAGTGATAATTGTCTTTTATATATTCTGTATATTAATCTTTCATCAAATATATGGTTTGATTCTGAATGTACATTGCCATTATATAGAAATACAACTAATTTTTTATATTGATGTATCCTGTGACCTTGCTGAACTCGTCTATTAGTCTTGTAGTTATTTTTGGATTCCTTAGAATTTTCTTTTATGTCACTTGCAAATAAGGACATTTAAATTTCTTCCATTTCTGATTTGAATGCATCTAACTAGCTCATTTTCTTTCCCTTCCTCTTTTTCCATTTTTCCTTCTCTCTTTTTTTTTCCTATGGTCTTGTTGGATAGAACTTCCAGTTCAGTGTTGAATACAAGTAGTGAACATTGACAGCCATACCTTGTTCCAGAGCTTAGGAGAAAAGCACTCAGTTTTTCACTATTATGTGTCATGTTTGTTGTAGGGTTTTATTTTATTTATTTATTTATTTTCAACGTTTATACATTCTCGAGAGACAGACAGAGCATGAGTGGGGAGGGGCAGAGAGAGAGAGGGAGACACAGAATCCGAAGCAGGCTCCAGGCTCTGAGCTGTCAGAACCGAGCCTGATGCGGGACTTGGACCATGAACCATGAGATCATGACCTGAGCCGAAGTTGGTCGCTTAACCAATTGAGCCATCCAGGTGCCCTGTTTGGTTTTGTATTTGTTTTTGTTTTAATAGAATATTTTTTATCAGGTTGAGAAAGTTCCAATATATCTTGTTTGTTGTAAATTTTTATCAGAAATGTTTATTGGTTTTTGAAAAATGCTTTGTCTAGATCTATTCAGATGGTCATGTGACTTTTAATTTGAATATATTAATATGGTATACTACATTAATAGATTTTCAGATGCTAAATTTATTCTGAATTCCTAGGATAAATCTCACCTGGTCATGGTGTATAATAAATTGTTAAAATCAGATTGTATATTGATGAGAGATATTGGTCTGTATTATTATTTTTATGTGATGTCTCTGGCTTCTGTATCAGTATAATGATGAATGAGTACAGTAGAATAAGTTGTTCTTTGTAAAAGAGTTTGTAAAGGATTGTTTTTCATAATCAGTTGAGGTTGTCAGTGAGCCATATGGGTCTGGAATTTAATTTGTGGGAAAGTTTTGTTTTTGTTTTACTAATTCAGTTTCTTTGGTCATTCAGATATTCTCTTTTTTCTTGCATAAATTTTAACAATTTTTATCTTTTAAAATTTGTCTGTTTAATTTAAATTATTTCTGGCATAAGTTGTTAATAGTATTGCCTTATAATACTTTTATTTCTGTAATGGCATTAGTGATGCCTTGCTTTCATTTCTGATTTTGGTGATTTATCTCGCTTTTTTTCTTGACCAATATAGGTAAAGTTGGACAATGTTCTTGATCTTTTTAAAAGAAAAGCAAATGTTAGCTTCATTAAATCAGTCCATAGTGTTTTGGTTTTCGATTTCATTGATTTCTCCTCTAACCTTCATTATTTCATTTCTTATACTTGCTCTTGACTTAGTGTTCTCTTTCCCCACCTAGGTTCTTAAGGTGGAACCTTAGGTTATTGACTTGAAGTCTTTCTTATTTTCTTATATAGGCATTTAAAGCTACACATTTTCCCCAAGAACCACTCCTCTTAATTCCTTAAATTACATGTATTATCTTTCATTTTCATTTAGCACAAAATATTTTCTAATTTTTCTTATAATTTCTTTTTTGAATCATAGATTATTTAGAAGCATGCTTTTTATGTTCCAAATATTTGAGGATTTGCCCATACTTCCTTCTATTTTTATCTTTAATTTAATTCAATTTTGCTTTCCATCATTTCAGTCCTCTTAACTTTAATGAGGTTTGTTTGGTCTCAATAAAATTTGGTCTTTCCTGAAAAATATTCCACTTGTGCTTGAAGAGTATGTGTTCTTTCCTTTTGTTTGGTGGAGTATACTATAAATGTCAGATATGTCATGCTTGTTAATAATTTTAAGTCTACATATCATAGATATTCTGGGTAGTGGTTCTGTCAATTTTTGAGAATTAGATATGGAAGTCATTATTGTTGAATTGTGTACTTTTTCTTTCAAATGTGTTCATTTTGTTTTGTATTTTGAAAATCTACTGTTAAGCATATATATTTTATAATTGTTATATCCAAATGAATTGATGTTTTATCATTATTAAATGTCCTTCATTTTCTTTAGAAATATTTTTGTCCTGGATTGTATTTTGACTGATATTGATATAGCCACTTCAGCCCCTTTTTTGTTTACTGTTTGCATGGGCTATCATTTAAAGAAAATCAAGTATGATGATTTTTCTTTTGATTGAAATGTTTAATCCATTCACATGTAATAAAGTTATTTTATACTTGAGTTTATGTCTGCCAATTTGCTATATGTTTTTGCTGTCACATTTATATTTTATTCTTTTTTCTCCTTTGCTGCTTTCCTTGTGTAAATAAATATTTTCTTTTGTACCCTTTATGTTTTCTTTTTTGTTTATTTCTTTACACCTTTTTTGAATTATTTTTTAAAGGTTTTATTTATTTATTTTGAGAGAGAGAGAATGTGAGCAGGGGAAGGGCAGAGAGAGAGAGAGAAGGAGAAAAAGAATCCCAAGCAGGCTCTACACTGTCAGCACAGAGCCCAACATGGGGCTTGAACTCATGAACTGTGAGATCATGACCTGAGCCAAAACCAAGAGTCAGATGTGTAACCTACTGAGCCACGCAGGTGTCTCTTAAATTGTTTTCTTATTGGTTATAGTAGGAGTTAAACTGTGGATCTTAATTTATTACAGTCTATTTTGGATTAATAGTAATTTACTTCTAGTAAAATATAGAAACCTTCCTCCAAAATGGCTCCAATTTCTCCTCCCTCCTTTGAGTTTTGTTACATATATAAGTATGTTATATGTACATTATATGCCTAACATAGTTTTATAATTATTATTTTATGCAATGTATTTTAAACAGAGAGAAGAAAATCCATATATATTAATACTCATATATATATGTATGTATGTATATTTACATTTACCATGGCTCTTTATTTCTCTGCACAGATTTAAGTTGCCATTTGGTGTCAGCCTGAAAGGAGTTCCTTTGATGTATCTTGTAGAGCAGGTTGGCTGGCAATGTATTCTATTGATCTTTGTATGTGAATGGCTTTATTTTGCCTTCATTTACAAAGGATAATTTTCCTGAATCAATATATGATTTTTGGTTTCTAGTTGTTTCTTCTTTCAACACTTCAAGTCTGTCATTTTGCTGCACTCTGGCCTCCATTAATTCTTATGGGAAGTCAGCCGTTAATCATACTGTTTTTCTTCTACTCATATTGATTCATCTTTCTTTTGAGACTGTCTTTGTCTTTCAGTAGTTTGATATGATGCATCTAGGTGTAAATCTCCTGGTGTTTATTATACTTGTGTTTTTGTTTGTTTTATTTTGTTTTTGTTTTTGCTTTTCAGATGTATAGACTAATTTAAAAAAATCAAGCTTGATTATTTGAATAGCTTTTGGTTATTATTCCTTCAATTACATTATTACTCCTCTTTTTTTTCTCTTTAAATTGTATTATTTTCTTCTCTTTCTTGGATTACTATCATAGTCATGTTTATCTGCTTCATGATGTCCTAAAGTTCTTCATTTTGTTCATATTTCCTCAATTTTTTTCTGTTCTTCAGAGCAATAATTTTTAATGATAAACTTAAGTATTCAGTGAGTGTTTTTATGTACTGTCAAATTTGTTGTTGAGTTCTTTTGGTGAATTTTTTATTTCACTAGTGATTTTCAAATCCAGAATATCCATTGTATTCTTTTAAAATTACTTTAGAAGATGGAGGAGAAGTAGGGGGCTCCTTACATTTCACTCGTCCCCATCTCTCAAAGGGAGAAGGCCTGAGGCCATAGGAACCCTTACAGAAGCCAGGAATTTGGGAGGAAAAGGAGACAGAGTCCACTGAGAAAACCTTAAAGCGTGAGTGTGGACTGGGAAAGATAAAATCGGACTGGGAACGGAGACACAGAGGGAGGGGGGATCCCCCTTTGTGGGAACTGTGGTGAGTCTAGGGGTAAAAAAATAAAGAGTGGAGGAAACTGCTCAAGACACTGTTCCTGTCGCTGGAGAAGAGAAAAACCTCAGCTCGGGACAGAGAGGGATCCAGCTTCTTGTTGTCAAGCTGACCCTAGGCGGAAACACTTGTCCTAGGCAACCCCGGGAGAAACTGATCTTCAATTGCCAGCTCGACCTGGAGGGGATGGTAGCAGTGCCTGAAGCCATGACGCTGTGCTTCTGGCCTGGCTGGAGCCCCAGGGGGGAAGCTAGAGGCTTGAAACTGCTCTGAGGGACTCGCCTGCGAGTTTGTATTTTGGGAAATATCAATGGGGTGTGCGGACTAAGATCTGGAAATGAAGCCTGGCTTGGGATATAGAGCACAACCTACCCCTGAAACAGGTAGATCACACCCAAAGAGTGAGTTGCAGTGCTTGGTTCGAGAAGGGACTGGGGCGCTGCCACTTTACTGCCCACAACCAACAAGGCAGGACCCCCGCAGGTTGCACTGGACCAAACCATGCCCATCCCTGCAAGAGAGCCTTTCTTTCTTTCTTTCTTTCTTTCTTTCTTTCTTTCTTTCTTTCATTTAACCAGAGCCAGGACAAGACCAACATGGATGCACTGCCCTGATTAATTCTGGTCACTGGCTTGCTTAAACAGTCACATTTAATTCATTCTGTAGATGTATATTCTACACCTCCACTGCTACCTTTTTATCTCTCTCTCTCTGGAGTAATCAGACTATATAGTTTCTGTGAGTAGTAGTATCATCATTTCTCTCGCCTCCTCTCCAACCATATTCCCCTCTTTCTCTCTCTGAATTAAGCTTCAGAGTCTTTCTGCCTGCTCATTTCATTTCCAGTTTCGCTTCCTCCCCACCCTGTCATTTCTCTCTTTGTATATGCTCTTCCACCAGCACTGCATACACCTGGCTCTTTATTTGTAGCTGGGAATTCTGGTTCTAGGCTTTAGACTTTCCTTTGTCTATTGGGCTTTTTCCTTTTTCTTTTCTTTTCTTCTTTTTTCTTTTTATATATTTTTTTATTATTATTTGTCTTCCCTCCTTCCTCTTTGTTTTATGTGTCCCTTCCTTTTTTTCTTTTTTCCATTTGGTTTGCGTGTTTGTAGGATTTGTCTGTGCATTTGTGTGCCTTTGTTCCCTGTGTGTTTGTCTCTTTTTTTTTTTTTCAGGGCTACCTCAAGAAACAAGCCAAAGTGCACTTGATGGAGAGTCCCAAATACCACTATGAGTAGGAAAATAAAATAACCAAGACTTAACAAGAGCGACCAAGAGAGACCATTCAAAGAACACTTTCTGAACCGACAGGCCCTGGGCAGTCAAAAGCCTTCTTTGGTACAACAGTACTCGCAGGTGCAGATTGCATAACAAGCTTTTAAACTAATAAGAGATAGAAAGCTAACCAAAATGATGAAATGAAAGAGCTCTCCTCCAAAGAAATTCCAGGAAGAATTGACAGCTAAAGAACTGCTCAAAACAGATATAAGCAAAATAATTGAACAAGAATTTAGAACAACAGTCATAAAATTAATCACTGGGTTTGAAAAAGGCATAGATGACAAAAGAGAAACTATTGCTACAAAGACTATGGAACTTAAAAATAGTTGTAATGAATTTAAAAAATGTCATAAATGAGATGCAAAATAAAATGGACGCATCCAATGCACAGATTGAAGAAGCAGAAAAGAGAATAAGTGATTTAGAAGACACAATTATAGAAAAAGAAGAAACTGAGAAAAAGAGAAATAAACTGATCCAGGAACATGAAAGGAGAGTTTGAGAGCTCAGCGATGCAATCAAACAGAACAATATACATATCATAGGAATTCCAGAAGAGGAAGAGAGAGGGAAAGGCGCTGAAGGAGTCCTTGAGCTAATTATAGCAGAGAACTTCCACAAGCTGGTGAAGGAAACAGACATTAAAATCCAAGAGGCACAGAGAACTCCCCTCAGACGTAACTTGAATTGATCTTTTACACGACATATCATAGTGAAACTGGCAAAATATAAGGACAAAGAGAGAATTTTGAAAGCAGCTAGGGAGAAAAGGGCCCGATCATACAAAGGGAAGCCTATCAAGTGGTGACAGACCTATATACTGAAACTTGGCAGGCCAAAAAGGAATGGTAGGAGATCTTCAATGTGATGAACAGAAAAAATATGCAGCCAAGAATCCTCTAAACAGCAAGCCTGTCATTCAGAATAGAAGGAGAGATAAAAGATTTTCCAAATAAACAAAAATCAAAAGAATTTGTCACTACTAAACCAGGCATACAAGAAATCCTGAGGGGGACTCTCTGAGGGAAATGTTGCAAGGAATGCAAGATGCTAGAGACACCACTACAAGCATGAATCCCACTAACGACAAAATTACTCTAAACCCACATATTTCAATAATAACACTGAATGTAATTGGGCTGAATGCTTCAATCAAAAGACATACAGTAGAAGAATGGATAGAAAAACAAAATCCATCTATTTGCTGTCTCAAGAAACTCATTTTAGACTGGAAGACACCTTCAGACTGAAAGTAAGGGAATGGAGAAATATCTATCATGCTACTGGAAATCAAAAGAAAGCTTGAGTAGCTATACTTATATTAGACAAACTGGACTTTAAAGTAAAGACAGTAACAAAGGATGAAGAAGGGCATTATATAATAATTACAGGGTCTATCCATCAGGAAGAACTAACAATTATAAATGTCTACGCACCATATACGGAAGCACCTAAATATATAGAACAATTAATCACAAACAGAAACACTCTTACGGATAAGAATGTGCTAATAGCAGGGGACTTTAATATTCCACTGACAGCAATGGATAGATCAACGGGAAGGAATATCACTAAAGAAACAAGGGACTTGAATGACACATTGGACCAGATGGATCTGACAGATATATTTAGAACTCTACATCCTGAGACCATGAATTTCACTTTCTTCTCAAGTGCACATGGCATGTACTCCAAGAGAGAACACATACTGGGACATAAGGCAGCCCTCAATAAATATAAAAGAATTGAGATCATGCCATGTGCACTTTCAGATCACATGCTATGAAACTTGAAATCAATCACAGGAAGAAGTCTGGAAAACCTCCAAAAACATGGAGGTTAAAGAACACCCTACTAAAGAATGAATGAGCCAAACAGGCAAATAGAAACAAAATTAAAAAATATATGGAAACAAATAAAATTGAAAATACATCAATACAAACTATATGGGATGTGGTAAAGGCAGTCCTAAGTGGAAAGTACATTGCACTCCAGGGCTATTTCAAGAAACTATAAAAAGTGCAAGTGCAAAACCTAACAGCGCACCTAAAGGAACCAGAAAGAGAGCAACAAGAGTACCCCAAACCCAGTAGGAGAAGAGAAGTAATAAAAATCAGGGCAGAAATAAACAATATAGCAACCAAAGAAACAGTTGAACAGATCAACGAAACCAAGAGTTGGTTTTTTGAAAATATAAACAAAATTGACAAACCTCTAGCCAGGCTTCTCATAAAAGAAAGAGAGCACCCAAATAGACAAAATCATGAATGATAAAGGACTTATTACAATCAACCCCTCAGATATACAAGCAATTATCAGGGAATACTATGAATAATTATATGCCAACAAACTGCACAACTTAGAGAAATGGAGAAATTCCTAAACACACTACCAAAATTCACACGGGAGGAGATAGAAAATCTGAACAGACCCATAAGAAGTGAGGATATCGAATCAGTTATCAAAAATATCCCAACAAATAAGAGCCCTTGGCCCTATGGGTTCTCTGGGGAATTCGACCAGACATTTAAAACAGAATTATACCCATTCTTCTCTAGCTATTCCAAACAACAACAACAAAAAAAGAAATCGAAGGAAGACTTCCAGATTCATTTTACGAAGCCAGCGTCACTTTGATTCCCAAGCCTGACAGAGATCCAGCAAAAAAAAAGAGAACTAAAGGCCAATATCCTCGATTAATACAGATACAAAAATCCTCAACAAGATACTTGCAAATAGAATTCAACAGCACATAAAAAAATTATCCACCATGATCAAGTGGGATTCATTCTGGGTTACAGGGCTGTTCAATAGTCACAAATCAATCAATGTGATACATCACATTAACAAAAGAAAAGAGAATAACCATATGATCCTGTCGATAAATGCAGAAAAAGCATTTGACAAAATACAGCCTTCCTTCTTAGTAAAGACCCTCGAGAACGTTGGGATAGAAGGAACTTACTTAAACATCATAAAAGCCATCTATGAGAAGCTTTCAGCTAACATCATCCTCAACTGGGGAAAACTGAGAACTTTCCACCTGAAATAAGGAAAATGACAGGGATGTCCACTCTCACTGCTGTTGTTTAACATAGTGCTGGAAGTTCTAGCATCAGCAATCAGACAACAAAAGGAGTAAGGCATCAGAATTGGCAAAGATTTAGTCAAACTTTCACTTTTCGCAGATGACGTGATACTCTACACAGAAAACCCAACAGACTCCACCAGAAGCCTACTAGAATTGACCCATGAATTCAGCAAAATTGCAGGGTACAAAATCAACGTACAGAAATCGGTTGCATTTTTATACACCAACAATGAAGCAACAGAAAGACTTAACAAGAAACTGATCCCATTCACAATTTTACAAAAAAAAACCCATAAAATATAGGAATAAACCTAACCAAAGATATAAGAGATCTGTATGATGGTAACTATAGAAAACTTATGAAGGAAATTGAAGAAGACACAAAGAAATGGAAAAACATTCCATGCTCACGGATAGGAAGAATAAATATAGTTAAGATGTCATTACTACCCAAAGCAATCTATACATTCAATGCAATCTCAATCAAAATTGCACCAGCATTCTTCTCAAAACTAGAACAAACTATCCTAAAATTTGTATGGAGCCACAAAAGACCCCAAATAGACAAAGTAATATTGAAGAAGAAAACCAAAACGGGAGGAATCACCATCCCAGACTTTAGCCTCTACTACAAAGCTGTCATCATCAAGACAGTATGGTATTGGCACAAAAACAGACACAAAGACCAATGGAATAGAATTGAGAACTCAGAATTGGACCCAAAAGTTTACAGCCACATAATCTTTGACAAAGCAGCAAAGAGTATCCAATGGAAAAAAAGACAGCCTCTTTGACAGATGGTTTTGGGAGAACTGGACAGCAACATGCAGAAGAATGAAATTAGATCATTTTCTCCCACCATACATAAAAATAGACTCAAAGTGGATAAAGGACCTGAACTTGAGACAGGAAACTATCAAAACCCTAGAGGAGAAAGCAGGAACAACCCCCTTCACCTCAACCGCAGCAACTTCTTACCTGACACATCCCCAAAGGCAAGGGATCAAGAGCAAAAATGAACTATTGGGACCTCAGGAAGATTAAAAGCTTCTGCACAGCAAAGGACACAATCCATAAAGCTAATAGGCAACCGACAGAATGGGAAAAGATTGTTGCAAATGACATAATCACAAAAAGGACTAGTATCTAAAATCTCTAAGGATCTCCCCAAACTCCACACATGAAAAACAAACAATCCGCTGAAGAAATGGGCAGAAGACATGAACAGACACTTCCCCAAAGAGGACATCCAGATGGCCAACAGACACATGAAACGATGCTCAGCATCCCTCCTCTTCAGGGAAATACAAATCAAAACCACACTAAGATACCACCTCACACCAGTCAAAGTGGTTAAAATGAGCAAATCAGAGGACTCTAGATGCTGGCGAGAATGTGGAGAATTGGGCACTCTCCTACACTGTTGGTGGGAATGTAAACTGGTGAGCCCCTGTGGAAAATAGTGTGGAGGTTCCTCAAAAAATTAACAATAGAACTCCCCTACGACCCAGCAGTAGCACTCCTAGAAATCTACCCAAGGGACAAAGGAGTGCTGATGCATAGGGGCACATGTACCCCAATGTTCATAGCAGCACTCTCAACAGTAGCCAAAACATGGAAAGAGCCTAAGTGTCCATCAACGGACGAATGGATCAAGAAAATGTGGTTTATCTATATATACAATGGAATACTACATGGCAATTAGAAAGAATGAAATCTGGCTATGTGTTGCAACATGGATGGAACTTGAGGGCGTATGCTGAGCGAAATAAGTCAGGCAGGGAAGGACAGATAGAATATGTTTGCATGTATAGGAGGATTAGGAGGAACCTAACGGAGGACAATGGGGGAGAAGGTGAAAAATAGTGGGAAAGAGGGAGGGAGACAAACCATGAGAGACTCTTTAATGCCAAGAACAAACCGAGGGCTGATGTCGATGGGAGGGTGGGGAAGGGAGGTCATGGGCATAGAGGGGGGCACTTGTGGGGATGAGCACTGGGTGTTATGTGGAAACCAACTTGACAATAAACTACTAAAAAAAGTAAAATAAAATTAAAACAACTCTGGGCGCAATATAAACAACAAAACAAAATCAAGAAACAAAAAAATAAATAAAAATGTCTGGGCCAGGGAGAAGCCACAGAGCTGCACTTCTCCCCAGGTGGCTGGCCTCCTGAATAAAGCTCATATTTCTTTCCAATAAAAATAAGTAATGAAAAATAAAAATAAAAATAACTTTAATCTTGTTATGATTCTCTACCTAAGGCAATATTGTTACAATTTTAAAGTTGACTTCCTTTAGTTCTCTGAATATATTTCAAAATTTTTTGAAGTCTTTTCTGAATTCAACATCTGTGCCCCCTTGCAATTTCTATTGGCTATTTTCCCCTATAAAGTATGGATTATACTTTCCTCTGTTTTTGGTAAATGAAAGATTTAGATAACATATTTTAACAACTCTGGCTGTTAATTAATTTCACTGGAGGTTTGTTGCTGATTCTGTTTATATGAAGCCACTATAAATATTCTTCTTTGTTTTTGGAAATAATTTTTATTTTATTTTTAATTTTTTAAAGTATTTTTTTATTTATTTTTGAGAGCGAGAGAGCGAGAGCAGGGGTGGGTCAAATAGAGAGGGAGACACAGAATCTGAAGCAGGCACCAGGATCTGAGCTGGCCATCAGCACAGAGCCCGATGCGGGGCTTGAACCATGAGATCATGACCTGAGCTGAAGTCAGACGCTTAACCGACTGAGTCACCCAGGTGCCCCGAAATCATTTTTATTTTATTTTATTTTATTTTTTTAATTTCTTTAAATATTTTTTATTTATTTCTAGGAGAGAGAGAGAGAGACAGCGTGAGCAGGGGAGGGTCAGAGAGAGGGGGAGTCACAGACTGAAACAGGCTCCAGGCTCTGAGCTGGCAATCAGCACAGAGCCCGACGCGGGGCTCGAACCCATGAACCGCGAGATCATGTCCTAAGCGAAAGTCGGATGCTTAACCGACTAAGCCACCCAGGCGCCCCGAAATCATTTTTTTTTAAAGTCAACTTTGTCTCATATTAACATAGCCACGTCAGTCCTTTTTTGATTATGTTTGTATTGCATATCTTTTTTCATCCTTTTATTTTCAATGTACTCGGATCTTAGAATCTAAGTTGAATTGCTTGTATATAGCATATAGTTGGAAAATATTTTTAATAAAAATTTATTTGGCCAAAATCCACCTTTTAACTGATGTGTTTATTCCAATTATATTTAGTGTAAATATTGAGAAGTTATTATTTATGTACAAATTTTAAATTTTATATTTTTTTACATTGTTTTACTCTTTTTGTCTGTTTTCCTGATCTCCCTGTTAAGGGGTTTGTCTATGTTGATATCACACATAGCTGTTAGGCTTCACTACTTCTCAAATTATTGCTCTATTGTTTTTGACAATTCCTGGGTCATAAATTTCTGACAATTCCTGAGTCAGAATAATCCAGTTACATTTAATTCCCTTCAAAGGGGTAGTTTTTCAGACTCCCCCGCCCCCCCGACTGTAATAGACTTCTTAGTTGTCTCTTTCTCTAGTTCCTTCTGGTAAACCAGCTGGCCTAGTTTGTTTTGTTACTCTCATGGAACTATCAGCCTCCTCTTAATTGCTTACCATCAAGTCTTTATTGTTTTTGAAAGAACTCTGAGGCTTGAACTTTGCCACACTCTGTTTTATTTTTGAGAGAGAGACAGAGCATGCGCCTGGGAAGGACAGAGAGAGAGGGAGACACAGAATTGGAAGCAGGCTCCAGGCTCTGAGCTGTCAGCACAGAGCCCAATCCGGGGCTAGAACTCATGAGCCTTTGAGCTGTGAGATCATGACCTTAGCCGAAGTCGGCTGTTTAACCTACTGAGTCACACAGGCAGCCCAATAATGGTTCTTTGAAAAGAGCTATATGATATTTATCTTCTTGGATATTTTGTACTTTTTAATCCTTTAAATTTTTTTCTTATATATTTTTTATAGTTTGATTCCTTCTAATTACCTCTTGTTTTTCTCTGGGCAAATAGAAGAATAAAACTGATATATTATACTGATTTAGTTACCTTGATACTGAGGAAGACAATTATGTCTGTCTCTTCTCATTACATTCATTCTGCAGCAGTATCCTAGTGATAAAAATCAACTGTTTGTTGTTGTTGTTATTTTTTCATGTGAGCACTACATTGAGAAAATTTGTCTAGTCGATTTTTGGGATCTATGTCTTACTCATTCAGATTCATGAGACATTGATTATATAATAATCTTAATAAGTCAGAATATAATTTTATAAAATTTACTTCCATGATTTAAAAAAAAAATTCTGGCAACTATGGGGATATAATAGGTTTTCACCTAGAAAAAAGCAAATAGAGATTTCATTTGTGCATGAAATTAATATCCACAAAACCAGCCCAGCAAGGTTGGTGCTTTCTAATAAAGAAATTCTGAAATAAATGTTTGTTTAGGTATTAATTGAAACAGGCAATTTTGGTGCAGAATCCAACAGGAAGGGTTTTGACTATAGCTAAGGGATGCATCCTTGCCTTAGCTTTCAACCTCCATATTTTTACTTGAGTTTTCAGCAGAATATGTTTACCATAATTACTTATATCTTCCTGACACCATTTCATTCATCTTGAAAGTCAACATGGGACTGAGATTTTTATTACTGAATTTTTAAACAGTTTATTTATTTATTTTGAGAGAGAGAGAGAGAGGAAGAGAGAAAATCTCAACCAGGCTTTGCACTGTCAGTGCAGAGCCAAGTGCAGAGCTTGATTTCATGAACTGTGAGATTATGGCCTAAGCTGAAATCAAAAGTTGGATGCTTAACTGATTGAGCCACTCATATGCACCTTAACTGCATTTCAAATTTTGTTCAAAGCATTGTACAAATTGTGATTTTTTTAAAGGAGTTTCAGTTATTTTTCAACTTGAGTCATCTAAACTGTGAGGAGTTTAGGATCAACCAAATCTCCAAGTATAACCCTAATAATGCTAGTTCATATGCAAGTCTTTCCCAGGACAATGCTGAGGGACAGGTTTTGCTCATTCTGATAGGACCTGGACCCTGAAGGGACAATCAACTGGTCGAGGTCATCTGATCATTTTTCTTTTTTGAAATAAGAAAAATACTGTTAGAAGCTACTATAATAAGAGGCAGATGCTATCCAGTCTGTGTCATTTCATCCCCGTTACACTTTCCATTTTGCTTCCATTCATCCTTACTCAACAGGGGTTCATTTTGTTCCTCCTCTCCAGGATAAGTCTAAACAACTTCACCAGACAACCAGAACCTCAATGCAGCTATATCTCATCTCTGGAGTGTTGGGAAAGTGTATGGATTAGAAGCTTTCTCTCATGTCATAAATACCACAGAGCCATGAAAGCAGTCCAGTGGGTATACTAAGGGAGATCTATGTACCAAACCCAAGTCTAGGGATGACTCTTACAATTCAGGTTGCCAGTTTTAAGACATTAGCATAATATATGAGAGATTTTAGCATCAGAGAGATCCATGTTCCGATCGTATAGCTTGCTGCTTCCTCATTATAAAATTTTAGACAAGGTATTCAATACTTCTTAGTCTCAATTTCTTTATCTTTAGAATAAATTTGTTAATATTCATCTTGCAATGATGCTTATAAAGAACCAATAAGCAGGATGCCTGGGTGGCTCAGTCGGTTGAGCGTCCAGCTTTGGCTTAGGTCATGATCACAAAGTTTGTGAGTTTGAGCCCTGCGTTGGGTTCTGTGCTGACAAGCTCGGAGCTTGTTTTGGTTTCTGTCTCTCTCTGTTTCTCTCTCTGCCCCTCCTGTGTTCACGTTCTGTCTCTCTCAAAAATATATAAACATTAAAAAAATTGTATTAAAATTTTTAAATGTTTTATTTATTTCTGAGAGGGACACAGTGTGAGCAGGGGAGGGTCAGAGAAAGAGGGAGACACAGAATCTGAAACAGTCTCCAAGCTCTGAGCTAGCTGTCAGCACAGAGCCTGACGTGAGGCTTGAACCCACAAACTGTGAGATCATGACCTGAGCCGAAGTTGGATGCTTAATCAACTGAGCCACCCATGCGCCCCTAATTTTTTTTTAAAAAAGAATCAATAAGCTCATATGTTAAAATACTGAATATCATATTCACCTCATAGTTGACACTCAAATATTGCTTTCTTCTATCATTTTTTAGTTGTAGTTTTTAAAAATTTTTCGTTTTTATTCTAGTTAGTTAACATTTAGTGTTATGTTAGTTTCAGGTATACAATATAGTGACTCAACACTTTTATACATTGCCTTATGCTCATCAAGACAAAATGTCTTAATCCCCACCACCTATTTCACCCATCCCCTTACCCACCTCCCCTCTGGTAGCCATCAATTTCTCTAAAATTAAGAGTCTGTTTCTTGCTTTGTCTCTCTTTTTCTTTCTTTCTTTTTTTTTTTTTTTTTTGCTTGTTTGTTTTGTTTCTTAAGCTCCACATATAACTGTTACTGTGTGGTATTTGTCTTTATCTGACTGACTTATTTCACTTAGCATTATACTCTTAGCTCCATCCATGTCATTACAAATGACAAGATTTCATGCTTTTTATATTACTTTTTCTTCATATCCTCATCAACACCTGTTGATTCTAGGGTTGTTGATTTTAGTCATTGTGACAGGTGTGAGGTGATATTTCACATATCTCATGGTTTTGATTTGCATTTCCCTGATGATAAGTGATGATGCGCATCTTGTAAGATATCTGTTGGCCATCTGGATGTCTTTGGAAAAATGTCTGTTCATGTCTTCTGCCCATTTCTTAACTGTTGTTTGTTAAGTACTTTATAGATTTTGGATACTAACCCTTTATCTGATATGTCATTTGCAAATATCTTCTCCCACTCTGTAAGCTGCCTTCTAGTTTCATTGATTGTTTCCTTCACTGTACAGAAGCTTTTAATCTTGATGAAGTCCCAGTAGTTCATGTTTGCTTTCATTTTCTTTGCCCTCAGTGATATGTCTAATAAGAAGCTGCTCCAGCTGAGGTCAAAGATTTGCTGCTTGTTTTCTCCTGAACAATTTTCTGTCTCACATTTAGGTCTTTCATCCATCTTGAATATATTTTTGTGCATGGTGTAAAAAAGTGGTCCAGGTTCATTCTTCTGCATGTTGCAGTCCAGTTTTCTCAACACTATTTGTTGAAGAGACTATCATTTTTCCATTGGATATTCTTTCCTCCTTTGTTGATGATAAATTGACCATATTTTTCTGGGTCAATATATGGGTTTTCTATTCAATCTCATTGACCTATGTGTCTGTTTTTGTGCCATTACCATACTGTCTTGATGACTATAGCTTTGTGATATAGCTTGAAATCCAGAATCGTGATACCTTCGGTTTTTTTTCTTTTCAGGATTGCTTTGGCTATTCAGAGAGTTTTGTGGTTCCATACAAATTTTAGGATTGTTTGATATGGATATGAAAAGAATGCTGGTGGTATTTTGAAAAGGATTGGATTGTACGTGTAGATTGCTTTGGGTAGTATAGACATTTGAACAATGTTTGTTCTTCCAATCCATGAGCATGGAAATGTTTCATTTTTCTGTGTCATCTTTAATTTATTTCACAAGTATTCTAAAATTTTCAGAGTACAGATCTTTTACCTCATTGGTTAGGTTTATTCCTAGGTATCTTATTGTTTTCGCTGCAATTATAAATGAGATTGGTTTCTTGATTTCTTTTTATGCTGTTCCATTATTGGTGTATAGAAATGCAACAGATTTCTGCATGTTGATTTTATATACCATGACTTTGCTGAAGTCATGTAGTAGTTCTAGTGATTTTTTTTAGTGGAGTCTTTTGGGTTTTCTACATAATGTATCATGTCATCTGCAAATAGTGAAAGTCTGAGTTCTTCCCTGCTCAATTGTACCCCCCCTTTTTTTTCTGTTTGCTGAGGCTAAGACTTCCAGTCCTATGTTAAATAGTAATGGTGAGAGTGGGCATCCTTGTCTTGTTCCTGACCATAAGGGAAAGGTTCAGTTTTTCCCCATTGAGGATAGTATTAGCTGTGGGTCTTTTATGTCTGGCTATTATGATTGAGGTATATTTCATCTAACCCTATTTTGTTGAGGGTGTTTATCAAGAATGGATGATGTATTTTGTCAAATTCTTTTCCTGAATCTATTGGTAACATTGTGTGATTCTTACCCTTTCTTTTGTTAATATGATGTATCATGTAGATTTGCGAATATTGAACCAGGCCTGCAGCTCAAAATTAAATCCCACTTGATCATTGTGAATAATTCTTTCAATGTACTATTGAATTCAATTTGCTAGTATATCCTTGACAATTTTGCAACCATGCTCATCAGGGATTTTGGCCTGTAATTCTCCTTTTTTGGTGGGCTCTTTGTCTGGTTTTGGATTTGAGGTAATGGTGGGTTCATAGAATAAAATTGGAAGCTTTTCTTCCATTTCTATTTCTTGGGAACAGTTGAGAAGAATATGTATTAACTCTTCTTCAAATTCTGGTAGAATTTCCCTGGAAAGCCATCTGTCCCAGGTATCTTGCTTGTTGGGAGACTTTTGATAACTGATTAAGTTTCTTCGGTGATTATGGGTCTGTTCAAATTTTCTATTTCTTCTTGTTTCCATTTTGGTAGTTTGTAAGTTTCTAGGAATTTGTCAATTTTTCTGGATTGCCCAGTTGGTTGGCTATAAGTTTTGAATTTTTTTATGTTTTATTTATTTCTGAGAGAGAGAGAGCGAGAGAGAGAAGAGCATGAGCAGGGAGGGTCAGAGAGAGAGGGAGATACAGAATCTGAAACAGGCTCCAGGCTCTGAGCTAGCTGTCAGCACAGAGCCCGATGCAGGGCTCAAACCCACGAACTGCAAGATCATGACCTGAGCCAAAGTCGGACACAACCGAATGAGCCACCCAGGCGCCCTATAATATTTGATAGTATTCTCTTATAATTGTTTGTATTTCTGTGGTGTTGGCTGTGTATCTCCTCTTTCATTTGTGATTTTATTTTATTGTGTCCTTTCTCTTTTTGATAAGTCTGGCTAGCAGTTTATCAATTTTGTTTATTCTTTCAAAGAACCAGCTCTTAATTTTGTTGATTTGTTCTACTGGGGTTTGGCTTTGCTGGGGTTAGGATTTCTAGCTACTGTAGGTGTAATGTTAGACTGTACATTTGGGACCTTTCTTGCTTCTTGAGATAGGACTGAATTGCAATGTACTTTTTCCTTAGGACTGCCTTTGCTACATCCCAAAGCATTTGGACTGATGTGTTTTCATTTTCATTTGCTTCCATGTATTTTTAAAATTTCCTGATTGACCCATTCATTCTTTAGTAGTATGTTCTTCATTCTTCATATACTTGAGAGATTTCCAAATTTTTCCTTGTGCTTGACTTCGTTTCATTGTGTTGTGATATGAAAATATGCATGGTAAAAGGTCGATCATTTTGTATTTATTGAGGGCTGATCTGTGACCTAGTATGTGATCTCTTCTGGAGAATGTTCCACATGCATTTGAGAAGAACGTGTATACTGCTGCATTAAGATGAAATGTTCCGAATATATCTGTTAAGCCCATCTGGTCCAGTGTGTCATTAAAAGTGATTGTTTTCTGTTGATTTTCTGCTTAGATGATCTGTCCATTTCTGTAAGTGGGGTATTAAAATCTCCTACTATTACATTCATTTCAATGAGTTTCTCTATGTTTATAATTAATTGATTTATATATTTGGGAGTTCTAAGTTGGGAGCATAAATATTTATGATTAGTAGATATTCTTGGAGAATACACCCCTTAATTATGATATAATGTCCTTCTTCATCTCTTGTTACTGTCTTTGTTTTAAAGTCTAGTTTGTCTGATATAAGTATGACTACTCTGGCTTTCTTTTGATGCCCATAAGCATGATAGATGGTTCTCCATCTCTTCTCTTTCAATCTGTGTCTTTAGGTCTAAGGTATCATATAGATGGAACTTGTGTTGTTGTTGTTTTATCCATTCTGATATCCAATGTCTTTTGATTGGAGCATTTAGTCCATTTATATTTAGAGTAATTATTGAAATATATGAATTTAGTTGGTGTTTATAGTGATATTTTCTGGTCCTTTTTAGTTTTTGTTACGTTGGGTTTTTTTCTCCACTCAAAGAGTCTCTCTCAAAATTTCCTGCAGGGCTGGGTTAGTGGTTGCAAATTCCTTTAGTTTTTGTTTATCTTGGAAACTGTTTATCTCTCCTTCTATTCTTTTTTTTTTAGTTTTTTTTTTTCTGAGACAGCATGAAGAGGTTCAGAGAGAGAGGGAGACACAGAATCTGAAACCGGCTCCAGGCTCTGACCTAGCTGTCAGCACAGAGCCAACGTGGGGCTTGAACCCACGAACTGCAAGATCATGACCTGAGCTGAAGTTGGACGCTTAACTGACTGAGCCACCCAGGCACCCCTCTCCTTCTAGTCTGAATGACAGCCTTGATGGACAAAAATTCTTGGCTGCATATTTTTCCCATTCAACATGTTGAAATTTTCCTGCCACTCCCTTATGGCCTGACGAATTTCAGTGATGTTGAGTTTGATAAGTTCTTTATAGATTTTAGATACTAACTCTTTATCTGATATGCCATTTGCAAATATCTTTTTGTTTTGCTGATTGTTTTCTTCTCTGTGCATAAGATTTTATTTTGATGAAGTCCCAATCTTTGCTTTTGTTTCCCTTGCCTCCAGAGATGTGTTGAGTAAGAAGTTTCTGCAGCCGAGGTCAAAGAGGTTTTTGCCTACTTTCTCCTCAAGGATTTGATGGCTTCCTGCCTTACAGTTAGGCCTTTCATTCATTTTGAGTTTATGTGTATGGTATAAGAAAGTGATCCATGTTTATTTTTATGCATGTTGCTGTCCAGTTTTCCCAGCACTACTTGCTGAAGAGATGGTCTTTATTCCATTGGATGTTCTTTCTTGCTTTGTCAAAGATGAGTTGGCCATATGTTTGTGGATTCATTTCTGGATTCTCTATCCTGTTCCATTGATCTGAGTGTCAGTTGTTTTCTTGTTTTTTTTTTCTGAGTGTCAGTTGTTGTGCCATTGCCATACTGTTTTGATGATTAAAGCTTTGTAATTCTGCTTGAAGTTCAGGATTGTGATGCCTCCAGCTTTGGTTTTCTTTTTCTAAAGAAAATTGTTTTGGCTTTGGATTGCTTTGGCTATTCGCGGTCTTTCTGGTTCCATGCAAATTTTAGGATTGTTTGTTCGAGCTCTGTGAAGAATGCTGATGTTAGGGAGGGGCAAGATGGCGGAGAAGTAAGAGGCTCCTTACTTGCACTCGCGCCCATACCTCACACAGAAAAGACCTGAAGCCATTGGAAACCTTACGAAACCTGAGAGATTGGGAGAAAAAGGACGCAGAACCCACTGAGAAAGCAGTCTAACGTGAGTGCGAACGGGGGAAGATAAAATCGGGCCGGGATCAGAGACTCCAGGGTCGGGGCGATCCCCCTCTGTGGGGAGTGAGAGGGGAAAAAGAGAGAGTCCGAAACAGAAAAACCTCCGCTCAGGGGGAAAAACCTCCGCTCGGGGCATAGAAAGACCTGCGCGCCAAATACCTGCACATCAGGTCCTCTCGCGCCAACTGGTCCCGGAGGGGCTGAGCTCACGAACTGCCTCTTTGTGCTTGCTCCTGGCTGGCTGAACTTCTAGAGTAGTGGCGTGCCTGCCGCCATTGTCCTCCCAGCAGGCTTGGGCCCCTGGAAGAGCAGCGAGCGGATACCAGGTGTCCGCGCTCCTGGCTGGCTGGAGCTCTAGAGGGAAGGCAAAGAGCTAAAAACTGGGAGATTTGCCTGCGAGTTCGTGTTTCAGGTGACAAGACATAAACCTGGTTTTTCTCACTCCAGCGGGCTCGGCGCACCCAGCAGGCAAGCCCCCAACCATGCTCCCCAGCCCGACCCAGAGAAGGAAGCAGCAATTCTGACTCCACACCCAGAGCCAGGCAGGAGGCCTGGAATTGCCCTGAGGGGATTGCCTGGGAAGTTGTGTCTAAGACAATTTCAGCGGAGCTCACGGACTGGGATTTGGAGACTGGAACCAGCCTGGGTTGAAGAGCGCAACCAACTTTGGCTGCGCCCCCGGTACGGGGAGTTTACATGCCAAAAAAAGCGAGGTGCAGACTTGGTTCAAGAAAGGACTGGAGCACCGCCACTCTCCTCCCCACAATCACCAAGGCAGAACTCCCGCCTGAGGCATTGGATCACAATACGCCCATCCCTGCTTGAGAGCTGCCCTCCTACCCCCTCCCCTGTTTTTTTTCCTCTTTTCTTTCTTTTTTTCCCTCCCGAACACTGACCTGATTAACTCTGGTCATCAGCCTGCTTAAACAATCACAACTAGTCCAGTCTGTAGTTGTAACTTCTACGTCTACCGACATTTTCATCTCTTTCTCTCAGGAGTAATTAGACTATATAGTTTCTCTGGATAATACCAGCGTCCTTCTCTCACCTATTCAACCATATTCTACCCTAGAGCTCTTTGAAAAAAGCTTCTTATCCCTTCTGCCTGTTCATTCTATTTCCAATTTTGCTTAATCCCCGCCCTGTCTTCTCTCTCTTTCTCTATGCTCTTCAACCAGTACTGTGCATACACCCGGCTATTTAACTGTAGCTGGGAAATCCGGTTATATGCTTTAAGCCGTTCTTTGTCCATCAATTTTCTTCTTTTTTCCTTTTCTCCTTTTTGACCCTTTTATGTATTTTATGCTCCCTATTATTCGCCCTCCCTCCTCCGTCTTTTATCTTAATTTTTTCGTTTTTCCTCTCGGTCTGCATGTCAGTTGAATTAGTCTCTGCATTTGTGTGCTCCTGCTCCCTGTGTGTTTGTCTGTCTGTTCTCTTTTCAAGGGCTACCTCAAGAAACAAGGCAGAGTACACAACGTGAAGAGTCCCAAATATCATTACAAATAGGAAAATAAAATAACCAGGGTCCCAACAAGAGAGACCAAGAGATACCATTCAAAAAACACTCTCTGAAAAGATAGGCCCTGGACAGTCAAAGAGTCTTCTTGGATACAGCAGCTCTCATAGGTGCGGAGAGCATAACAGGTCCTTAAAACTAACAAGAGCCGGAAAGCTAACTAAAATGATGAAACGAAAGAGTCTCCTCCAAAGAAACTCCAAGAAGAAATGACAGCTAATGAACTGCTCAAAACAGATATCAGCAGCATAACTGAACAAGATTTTAGAATAATAAGCATAAAATTAATAGCTGGGCTTGAAAAAAGTATAGGGGACATCAAAGAAACTATGGCTTCAGACAAAATGGAAAATAAAAATAGGCATGATGAATTAAAAAATGCGATAAATGAGATACATAATAAATTAGAGGCCTCCAATGCACGGGTTGAAGAGGCAGAAAGGAGAATAAGTGATTTAGAAGACACCATTATAGAAAAACAAGAAGCTGACAAAAAAAGAGACAAACTGATCAGGAACAGGAAAGAATTCGAGAGCTCAGTGACACGGTCAAACGCAACAATATCCATATCATAGGAATCCCAGATGAGGAAGAGAGAGGGAAAGGTGCTGAAGGAGTCCTGGAACAAATTATAGCAGAAAGCTTCCCCGACCTGGGAAAAGAAGTAAACGTTGAAATACAAGAGGCTCAGAGGACCCCCATCAGACGTAACTTGAATCGATCTTCTTTACGACATATCATAGTGAAAATGGCAAAATACAAGGACAAAGAGAGAATTTTGAAAGCAGCTAGGGAGAAAAGGGCCCTAACATACAAAGGGAAACCTATCAGAATGGTGACAGACCTATGTACTGAAACCTGGAAGGCCAAAAGGAATGGCAGGAGATCGTCAATGTGATGAACAGCAAAAATATGCAGCCAAGAANCATCTATATGCTATCTACAAGAAACTCATTTTAGACTGGAAGATACGTACAGATTAAAACTAAGGGGATGGAGAAATTATATCATGCTACGGGATATCAGAAGAAAGCTGGAGTAGCTATACCTATATCAGACAAACTGGACCTTAAATTAAAGACAATAACAAGAGATGAAGAAGGGCACTACATAATAATTACAGAGTCCATCCATCAGGAAGAACTAACTATTATAAATGTCTATGCACCTAATATAGAAGCACCTAAATATCTAAAACAATTAATCACAAACAAATCAAGCTTATAGATAAGAATGTGCTAATAGCAGGGGACTTTAATACCCCTTTACAGCAATGGAGAGGTCAACCAGACAGAAAATCACTAAAAAATAATGGACTTGAAAGACACATTGGACCAGATGGATCTGACAGATATATTTAGAACTTTACATCCTGAGGCCAGAGAATTTACCNGCAAACCATGAGAGACTCTTGAATTCTGAGAACAAACTGAGGACTGATGGATGTGGGGGGGGAGGGGGGAAATGGGCATGTAGGAGGGCACATGTGGGGATGAGCACTGGGTGTTATATGGAAACCAATTTGACAATAAACTATTTGTAAAAAAAAAAAAAGAATGGTGATGTTATCTTGATAGGGATTGCATGGAATATGTAGATTCCTTTAGGTAGTATTGACATTTTAACAATATATGTTCTTTCTATGCTGGAGCATGGAATATTTTTCCTTTTTTGTGTGTGTCTTCTATTTATTTCATAACCTTTCTATAGTTTTCAGTGTATAGATTTTTCACTTCTTTTGTTGTATTTATTCCTAGGTATTTTATAGTTTTTGGCGCAATTGTAAATGGGATAGATTCCTTGATTTCTCGTTCTGTTGCTTCATAATTGGTGTATAAGAATGCAACCGCTTTCTGTGCATTGATTTTATATTCTGCAACATTGATCAATTCATGTATCAGTTCTAGCATTTTTATTTGGTGGAGTTTGGGATTTTCATATACAGTATAATGTCTTCTCCAGAAAGTAAAATTTGATGTCCTCTTTGCCAGTTTGGATGCCATTTATTTCTTTTTGTTGTCTGATTGCTAAGGCTAAGACTTCGAATGCTATATTGAATAACAGTGGTGAGAGTGAAAATCTCTGACTTGTTCCTGACCTTCCAGGGAAAGCTCTCAGTTTTTCCCCATTGAAGATGATATTAGCAGTGGGTCTTTGATATATGGCTTTTATGATCTTGAGATATGATCCTTCTATACGTACTTTCATGAGGGTTTTTAATCAAGAAAAGATGCTGTATTTTGTTAAATGTTTTTTCTGCATCTATTGAGAGGATCATGTGGTTCTTGTCCTTTCTTTTATTGATGTGATGTATCATATTGATTGTTTTGTGGCTATTGAAGCAGCCCTGCATCCAGGTATAAATCCTACTTGTTCATGGTGAATAATTATTTTAATGTGTTTTTGGATCCGGTTGGCTAATATCTTGTTGAGGATTTTTGCATCCATGTTCATTAGGGAAATTGGTCTGTAGTTCTCCTTTTTAGTAGGGTCTTTGCGTTTGGAATCAAGGTAATTCTGATTTTGTACAAAGATTTTGGAAGTTTTCCTACATTTCCATTCCAGAATAGCTGTTAACTCTTCTCTAAATGTTTGGTAGAATTTCCCTAGAAAGCCATCTGGCCCTGGACTCATGTTTTTTTATTTTTTATTTTTTTTGGAGATTTTTAATTACTAACTCAATTTCCCCTTACTGATTATGGGCCTGTTCAAATTCTCAGTTTTGGTAGTTTATATCTTTCTAAGGATTTGTCCATTTCTTCCAGATTGCCCATTTTATTGGCATATAATTGCTCATAATACTCACTTATTTGTATTTCTGCAGTGTTGGTTGTGATCTCTTCTCTTTCATACTTGATTTTACTTATTTGGCTTCTTTCATTTTTCTTTTTGATCAAAGTGGCTAGGAGTTTATTAATTTTGTTATTTCTTTCAAAGAACCAGCTTCTGGTTTCATTGATCTCTTCTACTGTTTTGTTGTTGTTTTGATAACATTGATTTCTGCTCTAATCTTTATTATGTCCTGTCTTCTGCTGGTTTTTTTGTTTTATTTGCTGTTCTTTTTCCAGCTCTTTAAGGTGTGAATTTAGGTTGTATATCTGAGAACTTTCTTCCCTCTGGGAAGGTCTGGATTGCTATATACTTCTCTCTTATGACTGCCTTTCCTGCATCCCAGAGGTTTTGGGCTGTGGTGTTATCATTTGCACTGGATTCCATGTATTTTTTAATTCTTCTTTAACCTCTTGGTTAACTCATTCATTCTTTACTAGGATGGTCTCTAGTCTCCAAGTATTTGTTATATTTCCTTTTTGTCTTGTGGGTTGATTTCAAGTTTCGTAGCATTGTGGTCTGAAAATAGGCACGATATTCTCAATCTTCTTGTATTTGTTGAGGGCTGATTTGTCCCAGTATGTGATCTGTTCTGGAGAACGTTCCATGTGCAGTGGAGAAGAATGTATATTCATTCTGCTGCTTTAGGATGAAATGTTCTGAAGATATCTATTAAGTTCATCTGGTCCAGGGTGTCAGTCAAAGCCATTGTTTCCTTGTTGATTTTCTGTTTAGATGATATGAGCATTGCTGTAAATGAAGTGTTGAAGTCCCCTACTTTTATGGTATTATCATTAATGAGTTTCTGTATGTTTCTGATTAACTGATTTATATATTTGGGTGTACCACCTTTGGAGCATAAATGTTTACAATTGTTAGGTCCTCTTTATGGATAGACCACTGAATTATTATATGATGACCTTCATCTGTGGTTACAGTCTTTATTTTAAAATATAGTTTGTCTGATATAAGTATAGCTACTCTGGATTACTTTTGGTGACCATTATCATGATAGAGGATTCTCCATCTCCTTACTTTCAATATGAAGGTGACTTTAGGTTGAAAATAGGTCTCTTGTAAATAGCATATAGATGGGTCTTGTTTTCTTATCCATTCTGTTACCCTGTGTCTTTTGATTGGAGAGTTTATTCCATTGACATTCAGAGTGAGTACTGAAAGATATGAATTTATTGCCATGTGTTGCCTGTACAGTTGGAGTTTCTGGTGGTGTTCTCTGGTTCTTCTAGTCTTGTTGCTTCTGGCCTTTTTTTTTTTTTTTTTCATCTTTTCTCCCCTCAGAGAGTCCCCTTAAACTTTTTTGCAGCGCTGGTTTAATGGGCATGAATTCCTTTAATTTTTGTTTTTCTGGGAAACTTTTAATCTCTCCTATTTTGAATGACAACCTTGTTGTATAAAGAATTCTTGGCTGCATATTTTTCTGATTCAGCACATTGAATATATCCTGCCACTCCTTTATGGCCTGCCAAGTTTTGTAGATAGGTCTGCTGTGAACCTGACCTGTCTTCCCTTGTAGGTTAAGGGCTTTATTTCCCTTGCTGCTTTCATGATTCTTTCGTTGCCTGAGTATTTTGTTTATTTGACTACGATATGCCTTGTGGATGGTGGGTTTTTGTTGAATCTAACGGGAGTCCTCTTTGCTTCCTGGATTCCGATGTCTGTCTTTCCCAGGTTAGGAAAGTTTTCTGCTGTGATTTGATCACATAACCCTTCTACCCCTTATCCTCTCTTTTCATCTTATGAAACCCCTAGGATTCTGATGTTTTTCCTTTGTAATGAGTCACCGATCTTTCTTTCTTATTTATTTATTTATTTAGTTTTTGAACTCTCTAATCTTTAAATCATGCTCTTTTACCTTAGTTTTTCTCTTTCTTTCATTGTTCTCCATAAGTTTGTCTTCTATATCACTGATTCGCTGCTGTGCTTCATCCATCCTTGCCCCCATGGCGTCCATTCATGATTGCAACTCAGTTATAGCATTTTTAATTTCATCCTGACTAGCTTTTACATTTTTTTAAATCTCCACAGAAATTGATTCTAATCTATTTTCAACCACAGCTTGTATTCTTATTATCATGATTCCAAATTTTGGTTTAGACGTCTTCTTTGTATCTGTGTTAATGAAGTCCCTGGCTGTCATTTCTTCCTGTTCCTTCTTTTGGGGTGAAGTCTTTCATTCCATCATTTTGAAGGAAGAAAAGGAATTAATAAGGTAAAAAAGTTAAAAAATTAAAAACTACACAAAAAATCAAATAAATGATGCTAGATCCTAGGTGTGTTTTGGTCTGGTTGTTGAAAGGATCTTGATAGATTAGAGAAAAAAAGGGAAAGATAAGGTAAAAAAGAAAAAGAAAAAGAAAAGAAAAAATGAAGACATTTGAAAATTTTAAGAAATGAATGCAATAAAATGGAATAAAATGAAATGATGGAAGTAACATAGAGTTTTAAAAATTTACCAAAAAGAATGTAGTAGAAAAAAATTAAAGAAAATATTTTTAATAAAAATGGAAAATATTATTTTTTCTCTTTCTGATGAGTTCAGTGGTTCAGGTGTGCAGACTATTGTTTTAATCCTCCAATCAGTTTTCTAGGTGTGCAAGATTGTTTAGTGTTGATCTGGCTGCATTTAAGTGATGAGAGACACAAAAGAACTTCCATGCTGTTCTGCCATCTTGGCCCCTCCATTATGCCTTTTGTATATTTTGAAAGGTTGTTATATTTATTTCACTTGAGACCAATGCTTTATAAGGAAGGGGTGATACATTGTTCACAGCCTGACACTTCAAGTAGTGTTTCTGGTGTATGATGTGTGCACATTTGTTGTGTTTTGGCTTCTATTTCAGACTGGTGAGTCCTCTGCAGAGTTCCTTCTTTCTTTCAATGGGGAGTGCTTGGATCTTTAACTAAGTGTGTGATTTGTTTGTTAAAATAAGCCTGGGAAAAGGGGAGGGGGAAGCCTGATTTCCAAAAAAGAAAAGGAATGAGAGTGAAGAAAGCTGCACAAATAATTATAATGCTGCTTCCAAAAAAAAAAGAATAGTAAAAAAAATGAAAAAGAAAAGAAAGGAAAAGAAAAGAATAACGATGCCTATTCCAAAAAAAGAGAAAAAAATGAAAGAATGAAAGAAACAAATAACTATGAACATGATTTCAAATAAAAAAAAGAAAACAAAAAAAAAGTAAGCCTGGTCATATTTCCACCAGAACTAAATATATCATTTTGCAGCACCAATTTTCAGTGCACTTTGTGCATGTGAGTCCCTCACAAGAGTGGGCTTCTGTGCTGCTCTCTGAAGTCCCACCATGTTGGTGTTGGGAGAAAAGGAGTACTACCCCACTCTCTCATCGCTGGACAGGGGAGTCAGCTTATTCTGTGCCACAGCACTCCTGCTTGTTTTCTTTGGCACAGGGTTAGGATTCAAAACTCAAAGTCTTAAATGACCTGTCACCATGAAGACCTGTTCTCATCCTCTATATAGAGTCTCTCCATGCTGTATCTGATATCCCTTGTCTCAGAAAAATCATCCCACACCTGCATGGTGCTTGGAATCTATGGTGTAGCACTGCTAAAAACAGTAATAAGGTTATAAGCCTTCTGGACAGGCATCTGTCCTCTGCTGGTGAGAGACATTTTGCTGTCACCTGCAGTGTCTTTTATGGAAAGGCAATACATCCCCTTCCAAAAGTAATCCAAGAAGGGGAATGTTCTCTTCCAGTATGTCCTGGAGATCCCTACACTACTCTGTGCACTCCCAGACCAGCTCCCTCCTTTTTCCCAGGAGCTGCACCTCAAGTCTGCTCCAGAGAAAGTCACACACTTACACTACTTCCAAGTTTGAACTCCACACACTATTTGCAAAAACAAAACAAAACAAAACAAAACAAAACAAAAACCTGCAAAAACTCAACTCAGTACTTCTTACTCCCTAGTCTATGTTCCAGAGAGGTGTGGTGAATCTGATGCTACACTCTTTCAACCCTTCTCTTTTTCTCTCCTTTTTCTCTCTGCAGAAAGTATTCCCACCCAACTTCATCACTGCCATTTTTCTGTCCCCCAGTTCACTTCCACGCTGCTCGCACCTGCCATGATGTCTCCATCCATCCATGGAGATCCTTCTCCCAGTCTGCAGATCGATTTCCACAAAATCTATGTTTGAGGGACAAAGAAAGCCCAGATCCCCCTACTTCTCCAACATCTTAACTCCTCCAAAGTAGTTCTATTTTTAACTTTTTGAGGAACCTGCGTATTGTTTTCCAGGGTGGCTACAACAGTTTGCATTCCCACCAACAGTTTAAGAGGATTCCCCTTTCTCTGCATCCTCACCAACACCTTTTGTTTCTTGTGATATTGATTTTAATCATTCTCGCTTTGACTTATATTTCCCAGATAACCAGTTGCCGCTTTCCATAACGGTGCAGGAGAGAAGAATTAGGCACAAACAAGTCAGCTGTAAAAGAGAAAGGGAGCAGGGGGACGTCAGCTTAGAATGACTGTTGCCCTGAACAACTCCGCACTCTCATATTTATTGAGAATATGACAGTTAATCAATGCCAGGATTGTTTTTAGTGATCAGAGTATGATTTCATGAGAAAAACACTTGCTCAAGTAGGTATGTTATGTTTGATCAGGCATAATCAATAAGTTTCATCTGAACAGGTGGTCTCTGAGGAAGCGGGAAAGTCAACACAAAAGAAGCAGGCAGTGTTCCGCCAAGGGCTGGCCAGGCGTTCCTAGCTGCCCGGCTCCGATGTCATAAATCAGTCACTTTCCCAGAAAGACATTACAATGCGTATTTTCTTAGTGCTATATTAATCATTTATTAATCATTTTATTGTTTCTGTACTGTTTTTCTCCATAACTACATTTTATGGGTCACGTTGTTCTGAGGGGTCGTCACAGTCAGTGACATTAGGCATCTTGTCATATGTCTGGATTGTCACAATTAGTGACATTGGTCATCAGGATGTCTTCTTTAGAGAAATGTCTGTTCATGTCTTCTGCCCACTTTTTAATTGGAATGTTTTTTGGGTGTTGAGTTTTATAAGTTCTTTATATTTTTTGGATATTAACACTTTCTCAGATGTGTCATTTGCAAGAATCTTCTCCCATTCTGAAAGTTGCCTTTTAGTTTTGCTGATTATTTCCTTCACTGTGCAAAAGCTTTGTTTTTGAGAAATTTCTGATTATTTTTTCCATATTTTCCCTTGGCTCAGGAAACATATCTCGGAAGAAGTTGCTATGGCCAGTGTCAAAGAAGTTACTGCCTGTGTTTTCTTTTAGGATTTTAATGGTTTTCTGTCTCACATTTAGGTCTTTCATCCATTTTGAATTTATGTATGGTGTAAGAAAGTGGTCCAGTTTCATTATTCTGCATGTTACTGTCCAGTTTTCCCAGCACCATTTGTTGAAGAGACTGTCTCCCACCCCCACCCCGGAATTGGATATTCTTCCCTTCCCTGTTGATGACTAAATGACCATATGGTTGTGGGTTCATTTCTGACTTTTCTATTCTGTTCCATTGATCTACGTGTCTACTTTTGTGCCAGTGCCATACTGTTTTGATGACTAAAGCTTTGTAACATAACTTGAAGTCTAGAATCATAATTTGTGCAGCTTTGCTTTTCTTTTTCAAGGTTGCTTTGGCTGTTTAGAGAGTTTTGTGGTACCATACAAATTTTAAGATTCTTTATTCTAGTTTTCTGAAAAATGCTGGTGGTATTTTGATAGGGATTGCATTACATGTGTAGGTTGCTTTGAGTAATGTAGACATTTTAAAATATGTGTTCTTCCATCCATGAGCATGGAATGTCTTTCCATTTTTTGTGTCATCTTCAATTTCTTTCATAAGTATTTTGTACTTTTCAGGACATTGGTCTTTTACGTCCTTGTTAATCCTAGATATCTTCTTGTTTTTGGTGCAATGGTAAAAGGGATTGGTTCCTTAATTTCTTTCTGCTGCTTTATTATTGATGTAAAGAAATGCGACAGATCTCTGAACATTGATTTTGTATTCTGCAACTTCAGTGAATTCATGTGCCAGTTCTAGCAACTTTCTCGTGGGGTCTTTTAGATTTTCTATATATTATAGTCTCATGTCATCAGTAAATAATGAAAGTTTGACTTCTTCCTTGCTAAGCTGGATGCCCTTTATTTCTTTTTTTCTTCTGATTGGTGTGGCTGGGACTTCAATAACAGTGGTGAGAATGGACATCCTTTTCTTGTTTCTGATTGTAGAGGAAAATCTCTCAGTTTTCCTCCATTGAAAATGATATAAGCTGTGGGTTAATCATCTGTGTCCTTTATTATATTGAGGTATGTTCCCTCTAAATCTACCTTGTTGAGCATTTTTATCATGAATGAATGCTGCATTTTGTCAAATGCATTTTCTGCATCTATTGACAGAATCATATGGTTCTTACCTTTCTTTTATTAATATGATATATCACGTTGATTGATTTGTGAATATTGAACCACTCTTGCAACCGAGGAATATACCTCTTTTGATTGTGGTGGGTGATTTTTGTAATGTATTGTTGGATTCTGTTGGCTAGTATTTAATTGAGAATTTCTACTTTATTGAGAAATTCTTTTCAGGTTATCATTTATTCAATTTTTCTATTTCTTGCTTCAGTTTTGGCAGTTTACATGTTTCTAGGAAGTTATCCTTTTTTCCCAGGTTGTCCAATTTGTTGATATAGGTTTTCATAGTATTCTCTTGTAGTTGAATTTCTGTGGTGTTGATTGTTATTTCTGCTCTCTCTTTTGTAATTTTATTTAACTAGCCTCTTTCTCTTTTCTTTTTGATACATCTGAGTAGATGTTTATTAATTTTATTGATTTTTTCAAAGTGCCAGCTTCTGGTTTCATTGATCTGTTCTGTTGTTTTTTAGTTTCTATATCATTTATTTCTGCTCTAATCTTCATTATTTCCTTCCTTCTTCTGGCTTTATGGTTTGTTCATTGCTCTGTTTTATCTTCTTTAACTCCTAAAGTTAGGTTTTTTACTTGAAAGTATTCAGGTAGGCTTGTATTGCTATTTATTTCCCTCTAAGGAGTGTTTTTGCTGCGTCCTAAAGGTTTTGGATCATTGTGTTTTCATTCGCATTTGTTTCCAGGAATTAAATTTTTTTTGTGTTTTATTTATTTCTGAGAGAGAGAGAGAGAGAGAGAGAGAGAGAGACATAACGTGAGCATTATTTAGAAATGATACATGGTATGACTTCCAACTTTTTGTCTTTTTTGAGGCCTGATTTGTGACATAGTATGTGATCTATTTTGGAGAATATTCCATGTGCACTTGAAAAGAATGGTTATTTTAGGATGGAGTGTTCTCAATATATTTATCAGGTCCATCTGGTCCAGTATGTCATTCAAAGTCATTATTTCCTTGTTTAGTTTCTATTTAGATCATCTGTCTACTGATTTAAGTGGAATGTTAAAGTCCTCTACTATTATTGTATAAATATCAATTAGTTCCTTTATGTTTGTTATTTATTGTTTTATATATTTGGGTGTTTCAAGTTGGGTGCATAAATATTTACAATTGTGTCTTCTTTTGGATTTTCCCCTTTATGATTATATAGTGCCCTTCTTTGTCTTTTTTACAGTCTTTGGGTGAAAATCTAGTTAGTCCAATATTTGTATTGTTACTCTGGCTTACTTTTGATGTCAATTTGCATGAAAAAGTTTTCCCCATTTCCTCACTTTCAATCTGCATGTGTCTTTAGGTCTAAAATGTGTCTCATTTAGGCAGCATATTAATTGGTCTTATTTTTGTCCATTTTGACACCCTATGTCTTTTTATTGGAGCATGTAGGCCATTTCTATTCAAAATGATTATTGATATATATGTATTCATTGCCATTTCATTACTTATTTTGTCATTGTTTCTGGAGGTTTTCTCTGTTACTTTCTTTACTTTTTCACTTTGGTATCTCTTTTCCTTTGAAAGTGTTCTCTTTAATACTTATTGCAGGTATGAATCAATGGTCACAAAATCTTTAGATTTTGTTTGGCTGGAAAGCTCTCTCCTTGTATTCTGAATGATAACCTTGCTTGGTAGAGTATTCTTTGGTGTAAAATTTTCCCATTTAGAACTTGGAATATATAATGCCTTCTGGATTGCCAAATTTCTCTTGAGAAATCTCCAGGTAGCATTATCGTTTTCCTTTGTAATTTAAAGACTTCTTTTGTCTTGATGCTTTTAAGTTTTTCTTCAACATATTTTGCAAAGTTAATTATAATGTGTCTTAGTGTTGGCCTGCTTTTATTAATTTTCTTGGGTGTTTTCTGTGCCTCCTGGATTTGGGTGCCTATTTTGTTCCCCAGATTAGGGAAAATTTTAGCTATGATTTCTTCAAGTAAATTTTCTGCCTCCTTATCCCTTTCTCTCTCTCTCTCTTTTTTCTGGGACTCCTATAGCATGAATATTATTAAGTTTGATGGCATCACTGAGCTCCTGAAGTCTATTCTCATGTGGCATATTCTTCTTTCTCTCTTTTATTCAGCTTCATTAATCTCCATTGCCTTGTCTTCTTGGTTACTTATTAATTTCTCTGCCTCTTGCAGTCTGCTGTTCATTGCATTAAGCCTGTTTCAATCTCATTTATTGCCCTCTCCATCTCTGATTTATTGTTTTTAAACTATTTATATCTGTGGTAAGGGTCTGATGTGTTATATTATTTTCTCAAGCCCAGTGTGTATACTTATGATTGTTCATTTAAATTTTCCATCAGCCATGTTACTTATGTCTTTTACTTAGATCTCTGACCATGGCCTTATCTTGTTCTTTCATTGGGCATAAATTCTTCTGTCTTCTAATTTTATTTAATTCTCTGTGTTCATCTCTATGTTACAAAAGCAACAGTAGGTCTTGTGCTCCTGGAGATCATGGCCTTATGAAAAAGAAATCATAAAATGCCTGGGGCCTGGTGCTTCAGGGGGTGTCTTTGTTGTGTGCTGTGTGTACTCCATTCCTGTGTTTTGAGTGCTCTATCCTTCAGGCCAGTCATCTTCAGAGACTTTTCTCACCTGCTCTGGCCAGTGTTTGGTCCCTGATATGGCAAGTTTTAGTTGGTCTGATTGTGAAATGAGACCTGATACATCTCCACCAGAACTGAGTTCCTTCAGAATTCCCTGGTTAGGAGACATGGTGTGGAGAGAGGGTTAGGCTGGTCTTCTGGGGTAGGGGACCACCATCCTGGAACTGAGGTAAAGTGTGACTGAGAAGGGAAATCCTACCAGAACTCGTGATGTGGCTTGGTATAAGCAAGGTTAGGCAGCCAGTGCTGGCTCTCTGCTCCTTCTGGTAAGTGGCTCTGTTTTATGCTGTGGTATAGAGAAGGGAAATGGTAATGGCCAGCATCTTTGTTCCTGGACATATGTGTTTGTGAACAGTGCCTCTCAAGGTCACACTCTGATGAGAGGAGTAAATAATCTCCCTACTGTGTGCCCCAGACACTCTTTAGGTTGCTATCAGCACACTGTCTGACCCTGTGTTGTCTCCAGTAGCAGCACAGTGCCCTCTGGGGTCTATCCCAGCCAAGTTCACCGCCTATTAAAACTCCAAGCTTTAACTCCCACTAGTTGCAAGAACTCACAAAATTCAGCCCTTCTTGTTTCCAATCCAATGCCTATGAGGAAATCTTCTTGTGCATTCCCTTGTATGCTCCTTTCTCTCTCGCGTTTCTCTGTGAGCCCAGCTCCCTAATCTCCACAGCATCTGTGATCAGTTTCTCAACCACATTTTTGTGCTTCCTACCTTCTTCAATGTGGCCTCTTCTCCCTGTTTAGTAGTCAATTTTTTTTCTGTCAGTCTTCAGGTTGATTTCTGGGAGTATTTACAATGATTGGATAGTTATCTACTTGTGTTCATGGGATGAGGTGAGCCTAGGGTCCTCCTACTCTGCCATCTCTCTCTCTCAAGCCGTTCTGATCTTTATTATTTTCTTCCTTTTATTTACCTTCGGATATTTTTCTAGTTTGTTCTTTATTTTATAGTTCCTTTAGGTATAAGTTTAGATTATTTGAAGTTTTTCTTATTTCTTGTGGTAAGCTTGTATTGTTATATATTTCCCTCTTAGAATGGCTTTTGCATTATCCCAAAGATTTTGAACTGTTGTTTTTACATTTTCATGTGTGTTTATCAATTTTTATTTTTTTATTTTATTATTTTTTAATAGTTTTTTGTCAAGTTGGTTTACATATAACATCCAGTGCTCATCCTAACAAGTGCCCTCCCCCATGCCCATCGCCCCCCTACCCTTCTCCCACCCCCATCAGCCCTCAGTTTGTTCTCAGCATTCAAGAGTCTCTCATGGTTTGCCTCCCTCCCTCTCCCCAAATATTTTTCCCCTTCTTCTCCGTCATGGTCCTCCGTTTGGTTTCTTCATTGACACACTGGTTGTTTAGTATCATGGTTAGTCTCCATATGTTTATGTTTCTTTTTCAGTTGTGTTTTGGTTTTTGGTTTTGTTTTGTCTTGGTTTATTTCTAGTTTCACCATTATGGTCAGAAAAGTTGTATGGGATGATTAAATCTTAGGGTTATTGAGACTTGTTGTATGTTGTATGATCTGTTTTGGAGACTGTTTCATTTGAACTTGTAAAGAATGTGTATTCTGTTATTCTTGAATGGGATAATCTGTAAATATCTGTTATGTCCATGTGGTCTAATGTGTCATTCAAAGACATTCTTTCCTTATTGATTTTTCTGACCGGATGATTTAAACATTGATGTAAGTGGGGTGTTAAAGTGTCAAAGTATTATTGTATTACCATTAATTTCTCCATTGATATTTGCTTTTCCTATTTAGGTGCTCCAATGTTGGTTGGGAAACTATTTTACAATTGTCATATCCTCTTGTTGGATTGATCTCTTTATCATGTAATGCTCTTCTTTGTCTCTTGTTTTATGTCTATTTTGTTTCACTTAAATATGGAGACCCTGGTTTTTTTTAGTTTTCACTTCCATTTGCATGGCAAGTGTTTTTCCATCCCAATGGAAAAGATCTGTATGTATCTTTAGTTCTGAAGTGAGTGTCTTATAGGCAGCATATGGATGGGTCATTTTTGTTTGTTTAATCTATTCTGCCACCCGATGTCTTGTGTTGGAGCATTTAGGTCTTTTACTTTTAAAGTAATTACTGATAAGTGTATACTCATTGCCATTTTCTTCATTGTTTCTGGTTGTTTTGTTGTTTCTTTTACATTATTTTTTTTTCTTTTGCTCTCTTTTTTTGTGATTAATGAGTTTCTGTAGTGTTATGTTTGGATTTTTAAAAATTTGTTGTGTATCTTTTATAGGTTTGGGTTCTGTGGTTATTTTGAGGTTCATGTATAACATCTTAAGTATATAGCAGTCTAATATTAAATTAATGGGCATTTTAGGGGCGCCTGGGTGGCTTAGTCGGTTAAGCGTCCGACTTTCGCTTAGGTCATGATCTCGCGGTTCGTGGGTTCGAGCCCCGCGTTGGGCTCTGTGCTGACTGCCAGCTCGGAGCCTGGAGCCTGTTTCAGTCTGTGACTCCCTCTCTCTCTGACCCTCCCCTGCTCGCGCTGTCTCTCTCTCTCCCCTAGAAATAAAGCATTAAAAAAATTAAAAAAAATAAATAAATTAATTAATGGTCATTTTAGTTCAAAAACATTTTTTAAAAGCATTTTTTACTTCTCCGTGTTCTGTATATGTGCTGTCCTATATTATATCTTTTGATTTATAATTTTCTCACATGTAATTATGGCCATTTATTTTTCACTTAAAGAAGTTACTTTAACATTTCTTGTAAGGCTCATTCAGTGGTGGTAAACTTTTTAAAGTTTTGTTTGAGATACTCTATCTTTCCTTTGATTCTGAATGATAACCTTGTTGGGTAGTGTATTTTTGGTTGTATGTGTGTGTGTTTTTTTCCATTCAGTACTTTAACTGTATCATGCCACTCCCTTCTAGCCTCAAAGTTTCTGCTAAAAAAATCAGCTGATAGTTTTGTGAGGTTTCTCTTGTAAAAAATCCTTTTGCTTCCCACTTACTGCTTTTAAAAGTCTTTATCTTTAGCATTTGACATTGTAATTATTATGTGTTGTAGTGTGAACCTTCTTTGATTCATCTTGGTTACAAGCTTCTGAAGAAACATGGATTATGTTCCTTGAACCTGAACGTCTATTTCCTTATGCTAGAGAAGTTTTTGGCTATTATTTATTTAAATAGTTTTTCTGGCCCTTTCTCTCTTCTTTTTCTGGGACACTTTTAAGGTGGATATTTGCTTGATGTTGCCAAAAGATCCCTTAACCTATCCTCCCCTTTTTTCATTTTTTTCTCATTTTACTGTTCACCTTGGATATTTTCCATTACCTACTCTTCCAGATCACTGACATATTCTTTTGCATCCACTCATCTACTGTTCATCACCTCTACTGTAGTTTTTTTAATTTCAGTTACTGCATTCTTCAACTTTGGTTTGTTCTTTTTAAGTATTTCTATCTCTTTATTGAAGGTCTCCCTGAGTTCTTTCACTCTTCTTTCCAGCCCAGTGAGCATCTTTATGATCATTACTTTAAATTCTTTCTCACACATCTTGTTTATGTTGGCTTGATTTAGTTATTTCTATGAAGTTTTTTTCCTTTTGGCACATATTCTTCTATCTCTTTTTTATTGACTTACTGTGTTTATTTCTATGGATTAGGTGAAACATCTACTTCTAAACTTGAAGGAATGGTCTTGTGTATGGCCATCCCTTCTGTAGACTGTATGTGCTGGGTGACTTTCACTGGCTAGCTGAAGCTGTGGCTGATGTGGGGTGAGAGTCCCATGACTCTCCATAGAGTAGGCACTCTAGCAAGGCAGGTATAGCTGAAGCGGATGCAGGCTGGGGCATCCCTGGGTAGAAAAATTTGTATTTTATATCTCAGTGTGTAGAGTTAAATACAAATTCATAAAAAATTATTTATTAATTATGTTGTTTAAATATTTTATCTCCTAATTTTTATTCATGTGATTGATCTTATACTAGATGTGGTGTATTTGTCTTCAATTACTGTGTTTAGGTCTTTGAATCTCTGCATATACTGTAGCTTCACTACATAAAGTCTGCCTCTCTGTTATTTAGTGTTTACAGTATTTATAGGTTTTATATCTGCGGGATGCCTGGGTGGCTCAGTCAGTTAGGCATCTGACTTCAGCTCAGGTCATGATCTCACGGTTTGTGGGTTTTGAGCCCTATGTCGGGCTTTCTGCTGACAGCTCAGAGCCTGAAGCCTGTTTTGGATTCCGTGTCTCCTTCTCTCTCTGACCCTCCCCTGCTTGTGCTCTGTCTCTCTCTGTCTCAAAAATAAATAAGCATTAAAAAATATAAAAAAATAATTTTTATATATGTGCTGTGAATTGTGGATTTTAGCATGAAAATTGTCCTTCTCTGTCATATTTACTTTACCTTTTACCCCTCCCTTTTCATTTGCATATTTCCATTGCCTGGTGTACCTTACCTATCTTTTCAATGTTAGTCTTTAAAATTTTTCTCTAATGTTTATTTATTTTTGAGAGAGAGA
Source organism: Crocuta crocuta (assembly GCF_008692635.1). Taxonomy (NCBI): domain Eukaryota; kingdom Metazoa; phylum Chordata; class Mammalia; order Carnivora; family Hyaenidae; genus Crocuta; species Crocuta crocuta. Next base: position 114,123 of record NW_027531907.1, on the reverse strand, counting down.
GAGAAAGAAAGAGAGAGAGAGAGAGAGAGAGAAAGAGCATGAGCAGGGGAGGTGGGAAGAGAGATAGAGGCACAGAATCTGAAGCAGGCTCCAGGCTCTGAGCTGCTAGCACAGAGTCCAGTGTTGTGCTTGAACCCATGAACTGTGAGATCATGACCTGAGCTGAAGTCGTTTAACTAACTGAGCCACCCAGATGTCCTCACTGTTAGTCTTTTAGAATAATCTTGTTTTAGGCATGTCTCTTTTATACATCACAGAGTTGGGTCTCATTTTCTGCCAAACTGAAAGCCTCTTTCTCTTAATAGATGAGTTAAGTATAATCACATTTATTGATATGACTGACAATTTTAGTCTTAACTCTGGCATATTTTTAAGTATGTGCATTTTGTTGTATTAGTTATGTACAATTTCTCTACAAGATGTGTGTTCTTTGTTCTTGTATTGGTAGTTTATTTTTAGTATTTGAGAAGGTTTGTATTTTCATTCTAGTGCTTACCTTTGTGTTTAAATCTTTTAAAATGACTTTAGTACCGAATTTCCTTTTTAAAATTTAGCTTTTCAGTTTTTTTCAATATCTTGTATTGCCTAGACAGCAGTAATATTTTCTTATTTTTATTTTTCATTCAATCCATATATTTGTTTTAATCTTAGATGTACATGTAAATGTTTTTAAATGTTGACAACCTGGTTTTTTGCTGATGTTTACCCAGTAATGATGAGTCAAATGAAGTGCGTGTCTAGCACAATAGTCAGCAAACTATGACCTGTGGACCAAATCTGGCATGCTACCTGCTTTTTCAAGTAAAGCTTTATTGAAACATAGTCACATTGAATTATTGTTATGGCTGCTTTTGTACTACATTAGCAGAATTGTATAGTTGTAATAGATACTTTTTGGGCTATAGTCCATAAAATATTTACTCACTGGTTCATAACAAAATATGTATGCCTGCTCACAAGTGACTGAAAGGGTTATGAAATTCCTAAATCCTTACATATTGAAAATTGTTTTGAGTCAATTGAAGATTGATATCTTCAAAACAGCATGGCTAGATCTTCATTCTTGTTTGCCTTTCTCTCACTATTTTTTTTTTTAAATGCTGTTCCATTATTGCCTTGCTTTGCATATTGCTTTTGAAAGGTGTCATGCCAATCTGTTTTTGCTTATAGGTCTTGATGATTTTATATTCTTTGGAATCTAGTGTTTTTATTAGAAAGTATATCAGAGCTTGTAGTTTTTAGTTTAGTTTTTTTTTAAACTAAGATGGATGAATCAAGGGACAGTGCATTTTGATTCTCTTTAAAAAGCATCATTACAATTTGTTAACAAAAATATGATGAAGATACATTGGAGACAAGAGAAATGATTATTTATGGGTGAGGGGTTAGATGCAGAAAGAAACACAAGTTTAGATTTCCCAATATAGAGTTTATATTCAGCTTTGTTTTAAACTATAGGAATGTATTGTATGATGAAAGTAACATTAAATTTAAATTTAAAAAAGAACCAAAACATTAGTCACATCAAAGTAATCCTATATTGACAATTAATTTCCTTGTATATTTTTGTCTATATCCTTTATGTTTTGAATTCTTCTATCTTTAAAAGCATTTCTTGGAAGACTTGATTTCTTTTGGAAAGGAACCAATACTTATTTTGTTTCACACTACTTAAGACCAATATGTATTTTACTTGTAGTAATAAAGATATTCCATGCATGACTTCATTTTCCTAAAATAAATTGCAATTAACAGTTTTTTTTAAAAAATCTGTTTTTAAATATATCAGAATTTTAAAATTGTAGATGAGTAGAACAAAGAATTAGAAGGAGAAATCATTTGGCATTGATTTTGAAACTACAGAGAATCTGAGATCCAAGGAATGTCAGATACAACATCTTTTAGCTTCATTTCTACTTTTCTGCATTTTTTGCAAGTCTCTCAGGACACTGTTTACATAATTACTTTTAAGAGTTGCTTGTTTCCTTTAATTTCATGTTTTCCTACAAAATATTTTTCCGTTAGAAAGGCCATTACAAACTACATCTTGAAAGTGCTATGGGAATATTAACCCTAATTTGAATATCATTTAGAAAGCTCTCAGGCATTAAAGTACTGTCCCACCCCCACTTCTTAAGGTAGTTTGATTTCCTAATTTTCACCTTCAAGTTTTTTCTTTTTTCTCTTTTATACAACTGAATATCAGCTTCAAACTTCCAGTTTCTAGTAGGAACCCTTAAGATTAGCTGATTAAGAGGCACAGAAATTTTACTTGTAGATATCAGTTCTATTTCACTATTGTTTTTCCTTCTTTAGAGATTCTAACAAACAAATACTCATTTGTTTCCTGTTTTCCATTTCCACTACTGTCTTTGTGACCTCATTCATGAATTTATTAATTCATTCATTTTTATTCTCTTAGTTGTTTTGGTGCCTTTTTTTCATTGCCTTTTATTAAATTTTCATTTATGTCTACTACACCTTGGGCATCTTATATTTTTTACTCATTTCTAAGAAATCTTTGTATTTTTAAAAATTTTATTCTTAAGTTCATTCACCTCTCTTTCTGTTTCTCCCTGTTATTTGTGCAATTATGTTTTCCCTTTTTGAATTTCTGGAGCATATTGAATTCAGTTTGAAATATGGACTTGAAATTTTCTTCTGCTTTATAGACGTATACGGAGGGGAATTTTCCCCAGATGATATGTGTGAAATTTCAACTCTTGATGTTTTTTGCTAGCTCTGTGTATAACTTCATTTTTCTCCTATAAATTTAATGCTATTGGGATTGCTTGTGTTTTGTTTGTTTTATTTTAGTGATTCCTATTTAATGGCACATCTTCTGTCAGCAAAGTTTGAGCACTTTTCATTTGTGGGACCTCACTTTTGCCTTCTTTTCTTCTTTTACCTTAACCACTCAACTGACCAAAGAAGCTTCTCCCTTCTTCTGTGCTCTTTTCTCCACTAGAAGCTGGGCATTCCCAGGAGGGTCCCCATCAGTCCTTCTGCCCTGTTACACAGAGTCTCACTGGAACCCTGTCTCCATAGTACTTTCTCATGGCCCTGCCCTGTTACCCTGGCCCTTTGCTAGTTCTCTGTCTTTCTTCCCTTAGTCTTTGTAAAGCCTCATGTGGGAAGGTCAAGAACAGTAAGAGCGGTGCTATTATCTCTTTTTATTTATAGATATTTTGCTCTTTTAATATTCTTTATCTTCAGATTATGTGGAAAACCTGGTTTTGTATAGTGTTTTACTTTTCTTGTTTATCTTATCTTTTGGGGAGGAAATTTTTTGATACAGGCGGTTATACCACATTGTCCTCAGTTACTCACATTACCAACTTCTAAAAGGAAACCACTGTAAGTATATCAAGAAACACCATGCTGGGGCAGCCACTGGTCAGGCATGCAGAGATTTAACACTGTGTTCTTACCCCAGTGAGCTACACAGGTGGAGAGAGTATGTATAGGGGTTGGATGGGAGGATGAGGAGTCAGTGCTTCCACTTCTGGACATGTCCCTTTTCCTTTGCAACTTGGTTTCCATGAATGGGGGAGATGGGTCCTTGGCAGTTAAAGGGAATTGAAACTCACATGTACTTAGTTCTGATGATCGCGGGGGGGGGGGCACTTTTCTACATGCTTCATATGCTTAATACCCTTGTCTCTGCCCCACGTCAAGGTCACCTGCCCAATCTGCCTGTAGGACTGAGTTCCGCCTTTCCATCTCTGGGAGCTGGGGTTGAGGCATCCTTACCACCTGCAGGCTTGGTTTGCCCTTATCCCCACTGACATCCACATCAGAGTTCTCTGAAATCACCATCTGTGTCTTAAATGAATCCCAGACTCTGAATTATGAAGTTCCTCCATCTTTCAGGGTCATCTGAAGCATCTCGTTTGGGAAGACTTCACAACCTTTTAAGTTCCAGTATGGTGAAGGATCCTTCCTTTCTGATCCCAAGTCTCCAGGCACATAATAGTGCTCCATATCTGACTTCCCAGTATCTCCCTGAAAGACCACAGGTGGGCAGGGCCTTTGCCTCACTTGCCTGTTCTCCAACAGTGGGCCCTGTGCTTGATATCCTGGGGCTCAAATGGATGGATATTGACTTATGGGAACATGTACAGTGACCTTGCCAGCTGGTATCACCTGATGTGGCTCTATGAGGAAGGTATTCTTACAAAGACTCAGAGTCTCAGGAAAATTAAGGCCTGTCAAAATTCAAAAAAAGCAGAAGTAAAACCAATAATCACCAAAGTAGTAATTAGTAGAAGTTTATTGTGCATTTGGGCAGCAACCATTCCTGAGGGAGAGGGCTCTCTCTTCTCTGGTCATCTAAGGTAGTCATCTCCCATTTTAGGGCCCCTCCTGGGTTCAGGGGATATATCTCACTTGTGCTGGTTGGTTGAATTCAAAGCACTGGGTACTGGAGGTGGTGTCAGCTTGGGCTCATGTCATCCTTAGGACATAAGTCCTTGTCAGGTTGTAGTCTTTGCAATAGGTAGAGAAGATACCAATGGCTACTCATATAACATCGGCTGCTTTTAAGAATAAAGCATTCTGGGATAAAATAGTAAGGTAGTAAGGAAGCACTGAAATGTCCTTAGAAAAAGTTATTTAAATTAAATCACTTACAAAGAAGCAATGATGTCTCAGCGCCTAGGGAATTACTGCATTTGTTGAGTAGATTCAGTCAGTAATAAATGGCAAAAATTCTTGGGAAGTCTAATGGATGGATGCTAACTCCAGGTACAATTGGATCAAGGGATCAAAGGATATTGTCAGGACTGTGGCACTTGTCCTTCTCCCAACACTTGCGCTCTGCTCAGCTTTATTTCCAAGCATGCTTTTCCCAGGATGGTGTGGAGAAGCCCAGCCTATTGTTTAGTATGTCAAAAAGAGAAACTTGCTCCCAGTGCACGATCCACCTCCTAAGCCTCTCATGCTCTATACACTGGAAAGGAGGCTGTCTGTGTTAGGTGCCTACAGTAGTGGGAGGAGGTAGACCTAGATATACAGTTTGTAGGGAGCAAGGAGGGCTGACTCCAAAGGGAGGAACTGACCTTTTTTTTTCTTTAATGATTTTTCTGTTTATTTATTTTTATAGTTTATTGTCAAGTTGGTTTCCATATAACATCCAGTGCTCATCCCAACAAGTACCCTCCTCCATGCCCATCACCCCTCTTCCCCTCTCCCCCACCCCCATCAGATCTCAGTTTGTTCTCAGCATTCAGGAGTCTCTCATGGTTTGCCGCCGTCCCTGTCCCCCACTATTTCCCCCCTTTTTCTCCCCCACGGTTCTCCTTTAAGTTCCTCCTAATCCACCTATACTGCAAATATATGGTATCTGTCCTTCTCTGCCTGACTTATTTCGCTCAGCATAACACACTCGGGTTCCATCCATGTTGCTACAAATGGCCGGATTTCATTCTTTCTCATTGCCATGTAGTATTCCATTGTATAGATAAACCACATCTTCTTGATCCATTTGTCAGTTGATGGACACGGGCTTTTTCCATAATTTGGCTATTGTTGAGAGTGCTGCTATGAACATTGGGGTACATGTGTCATCCAGCACTTCTGTGAGATACTTATTCTTAATGTGGACAGGGAACTATTTTTACATTATCTTAAGATTATTGCCATTAAAATGATAAATACAACTTTTAAAACCTCCTGAGATGTTACCTGATATTGAATATACAGGTTTACTTGTTCATTTTTCCTCATCTACGTCCTGTGTTTGATACTCTCTGAGAATTATCTTTGCTAGGGTCTTATCTTCTATACATAGAATAAAAAGTATGATTATGAAAATGCTAGCTTTAAGTGTTTAAAACAGTCAGTAGTCTAAACTCAAATTTTATAATTTTAACTTTGTCAAAATGGCTATTAGTCAAACTTATTAAAGGTAGAAAATTTAGATAAAAAATTACCTAAGCATTAAGAACCATTGAGAACCATCAGTATTTTACTATATAGCTTTTCTATTTTCTACGTCTGTTTATTTTTTTTAAATTAGAATAATTTTCAAAATAAATTTAGAATCATTTTATGCATAATTGAAAAAAATCCTACATGACAATTATACATATTCTTTAATACCCTTCTTCTAAATTCTTTACCATGTAAATGTATTGTTATATCATTTAAATAATCTACAATGTTACACTTATGGCTATGCTATACTCAGATTCCCATTTTTAGTTGGTATTTTTATTATTTTCTACATTTTTCCACCTGTAACAGCTCTGTAAAGGACATTTTAAAGCACTGGGTGACTCTTTTTGACTCCTCTTTCTGGATAGGATCTCAGCAAGAGATTATGAACTTGAAGGTCTAGGGTTTGGGGAAATAACAGGTGTGCTGAAGTTCTGCACTGGATAAAAACAAAAGTCATGATGCATTGTCCAAAGGGGCAAAGGGAAAGTTGGGTGCTGCAGCTCTGGAGAGGACTACTGAGCCTGGATTATGGCAGGTTGCTCCTAATAGCCTGCAGCCTGGCCAGGAAGGAGCCAGGGATTAAATATCCTGAGCCTGTTCCTCCCACCTGTCAAATTCTGCCAGTGTGTTCCATTGGCTGACCCGAAGATAGGAGAGCTTGACTGAGCACAGCTTCCAGGAGCACAGAGCCAGGGAGAAGGCAGAGAGCGGGATGGGAGCAAGTGTGGGCTGTTACAGTTCAATCCTGTACTTGTCCCTGTTATTTTTATCCTGCTCCAGGAGAAAAATCACCCATCCCCGACACAAGAGTTGCATAATATCCCATCATCTACTGTGTAGCATAGGGTGTGATGTTGATTCAGTTATACCCGAAACCTAAGTGTTAGCTACTCTAGTACTCTTCATATATGCCAATGGAGAGTAAAGGGAGGTGGGAGAAGAAGCAGTGAAATACCATAACATATATCTGCTTCAGTTCCAGCTTCTATAGCCGACATGAAATCTGGATTGTTAGTCAACTTCCTTTTCTTACGTCTTTGCCTTACCCTGGCACCATCTCAGCTACATGGATTTTATTCATTGTTGGAGGGACCCAAACCTTCATTCCAATAGGATCTGAGTCCTTGGTGGTCATGTCTTCACTGGAGTACCCAGGTGTCCATGGACTAGGATTGACAGGATGCAAGGAAGCACGTAGATGAATGTCCCACTTCTGGACGGTTCTCCTCTGGACAGTTCCCTATGAGGGAAAAGCAACCCAGCTCTCTCCGATAATTAGGATTAGTCATCTTGGAGAGTAGAGGGACAACTCCTGTCTGCTTAATGCTTATAGAATATGAGGAGACCAAAAGGCCATGGGACACTCTCACCAACATAACAGCACCTTCATTTTGCTCCCTGTTAGTTGCATTGTCTAAGCTCAAGATTATAGAGACAAGGAGCAAAAATTCATTGACTGGGTTATGGAGTATAATAGTAAGAGGGACCCTCTCATCTCTATCTACCCTTTGGTTCCTGCACTCATGCTTTCCAGTAGGTATTCAGGATATAGTGACATACATATATTGTTCATTTGTTTAAAGCATATACTGCATAATGTAGGATAACACCCTGACTTTGTAGAATTTGGGGTTGCAGCAGGTAGTGCAGTGAAATCTTGAGCAGGCCACCAGTGTGCCTGGGTAATGGATTCTGGTGTTACATTCTTCCTTTGCTATATTAGGAGTTCCTTATCAAAGGAAATGGGTGTGAAGCCAAGATTGAAAAGAGAATTCTGTAGTCAGTAAATGATGGGGTTGGTTGAAGCCTTGCAGGAAGGGAAGGGAAAATTTTATCTGTAACATGTGTTTATTTTTAAGCTAATCACAAGCTAAACAACAGAGATTGATTCACTTGCAGTTGTGGATACCAGAATCTGAACTCAGTGTTGTCAAGAGTTTTCACAGGAAGACTAAACTCAAGAGTTTTACTTCTAGAGGCTTCAGAGGAAAATCACATGATTTTTCTTCTTTAACTTATCAATATGATTACATTTTAGATTTTAGATAGATTTTCAAACATTAAGCCAGACTTGCCTACTTGGAAGAAATCCTACATGGTTATGGTATATAATTTTGTTACATATTTGTGAATTCAGTTTGGTAACATTTTGTTGGGGGATTTTTGTGCTAAGTTTATGAGATACATTGATTTGTAGTTTTATTTTTTATATTATCTTTGTCTCATTTGGGTTTCATAAAGTGAGTTGGGAAGGCTTCCTCCTTTTATTTCCTGGAAAAGCTTGTATAGAATACTTCTAATTCTCCCTTAAGAAGTTTGGTGGAATTCTCCAGTGAAGCCATCTAAGCTTGGAGATTTTTTTTCTGGAGATTTTATATTCTGAAGTTGACTTTTTTTAAAGGTTAAAGAGATATTAAGATTATATATATTATCTAAGTAAAGTTTTGATATTTCGTGTTTCTTGAGGAAGTGGTCCATTTCTTCTTTGTTATTGAATTTGTGGACGTAAAGTTGTTGATACTTTCCAATGTTAACATTTAGTGCTATAAAATTTCCTCTTGGTTCTGCTTTAACAGTATCCTATGTATTTTCATATGTGGTATTTTTGTTACCATTTGGTTCTATGTATTTTAAACTTTACTTTGAGATCTCTTCATTGACCCATTAATTATTTAGAAGTGTCTTCTTCAGTTTTCATATGTTTTAGAGATTTTTCTATTGACTTTCTGTTACTGATTTCTATTTTTATTCCATCATGATGGTTGGAAAACCTACTCTGAATGATTTCCATTCTCTTACATTTGTTGAGATTTGTTTTATGACCCAGAATATAGTCTTTTGGCAAATCTTCTATGAGAACTTGAAAAAGAAAGATATATTCTGTTATTGGGTGGAATGTTGTACATATGTGAATAAAATCTTTTTGGTCCAGTGTTGTTCAGCTTTTCTATATCTTCAATGGTTTTTATATCTAGTAGTTCTAGAATATGCAGAAAGGAGGTTGTTGAATTCCCAACTATATACATAGACTTGGCTTTTTTTTTTCTTTTAGCGCTACCAGCTTTTTTGCTGTTTTATTGTTACCTGTGTACACATTTAGGATTGTCATTTCTTCCCAGTGCAGTGATACATCTATCATTATTTAATGACCTTCTTGGTCTCTACTAATTTTCTTTGTTCTTAAGTCTAGCTAATATTAATATAATTACTTAAATATTTGTGTGAGATATACCTTTTCCTGTAATTCCTTATATCTTCCCATGTTATTGACTTAGTTAGAAATGAGTTTCTTGCCAGTAGTATGTAGTTGGGTTATTTTAAAAATCTAAATCAAGACTTAAATCTTCCGCTTAAATTATATATTTTCTGTTTCTAGTTTTTATGTTTTTCTTTCCTTGGCTTACTTGAACTGTTTTGAGTTATATCTTCATTTATTTATAGTATATTTGAGTATATCTCTTTGTATAGTTTTTGTAGTGGTTGTTCTGAGGATTTCAATATGGATTTGTGACTTATTGGAGTTTGTTGGTATTATTATTTACCATTTTGAATAAAGCGTTCAAACCTCATTTCCATTGAGATTTGTTTAACCTACTTCATATTTAAATATCATTATCTTAAATATCAGATAATATTATAATTTTTGTTTTAATTATAAAGTGTGATTTATAAAACTTCATGAGGAAAAGAATAGTTTATTGTATGCACATATATTTCTACTGTTTATGTTGTTCCCTTTCTTACCTGATACTCCAGAGTAATTTTTTAAAAAATAATTTCCTTTGTGTTTGAAAAGCTTTTTTTAGGCAATATTTAGGGGTAGGTCTGATAGTAACAAATTCTTTTAATTTTCCTTATTTGAAAGTGTCCTTATTTCCTTTACATTCTTTTTTTTTTGAACTTTTTTATTTTTTATTGTNTTTGGCAAGTACGGTCTTTCTATGCACCGAGGGGAGGTTTTTCTCCACCGAGCGGAGGTTTTTCTCTTTCGGACTCTCTCCTTTTCCCCTCTCACTCCCCGTAGAGGGTAGAGGGGGATCGCCTCCCACCCTGGAGTCTCCGATCCTGGCCCGATTTTATCTTCCCCGGTTCGCACTCACGTTAGAAGGCTCTCTCAGTGGATTCTGCGTCCTTTGTCTCCCAATCTCTCAGGTTTTGTAAGGTTTCCAATGGCTTCAGATCTTTTCTGTGTGATGTATGGGCGTGAGTGCAAGTACGGAGCTCCTTACTTCTCCGCCATCTTGCCCTCTCCTCCCTTTTCATTCTTAAGTGATAGTTTCGCTGGATATAGAATGTATAGTTGACAGTTCTTTTCTTTAATCTCTTGAAAATTTCTACCATTAAAATTGATGTTCCCTTATAGGTAATATATAGAATTGTCTGGGTGATTTTAGTATTTTTTTATCTTTAGTTTTTAGAAGTTATGATATGTCTTCGTGTGGATCACTTTGTCAAAAATTGGGGAAATTTCAGCTTTTATATCATAAAAGTACTTTTTCAATACTACCCTCATTCTCTCCTTGGACTCCAATGACATGAATATTAGAATTCACTGATTCTATCCTCTGTCATCTCCACCCTGTCTTGAGCCCATACTAAGCACTTTTTAAAAAATATTTTTGCTACTGTATTTTTTAGTTCTATAATTTTCATTTAATCCCTTTAAAAAACCTTCTATTTCTTCATTCTGGTTTTCTATTAAATATTTTTTCCAAGAGAATTTGTAACTTATTGTTGGGACATTTTTATAATGACTACTTTAAAATTCTTTTTAGATAATCCAGGGGTGCCTGGGTGGCTCAGATGGTTAAACGTCCAACCTTGGCTCAGGTCATGATCTCATGGTCAGTGAGTTTGAACCCTGCATTGGGCTCTGTGCTGACAGCTCAGAGCCTGGAGCCTGCTTCAATTCTGTGTGTCCCTCTCTGCTCCTCCCCTGCTCACACTCTGTCTCTCTTTTCTCTCAAACATAAGTAAACATTAAAATTTTTTTAAAAAATTTTTAGATAATCAACATCTGATTTATCTCCGTGTTGATATCAATTGATGGTCCTTTGTCTTTTAAGCTATGTTTGTTTGTTTCTGATATGACAAGTGACTTTTGATTGTATCTTGGGTATTGTATCCAATAGTTTAACGTACTCTGAGTCATATTTAAATCTTTTATTTCAGCAGGCAGTCATCCTGTTTTAAGTTTAGCCCTCAGGTTCTGGCCTATGGCTCCAATGACCTTTTAATTTTCAGAAACCTTGTTTCTGTAGTGCTACTTTGGTCTATTTATTTGGTGCTCTGGGGTTCCTCCTTGTCTTTACTGGTGTTGCCTGAAGGAGTGGAAGGGATTTCTCCAGGTTGGGCTGCCTGAGTTTCACTTTGTTAGGGAAGAAGCATCTCAGTCCTGGAGGAATCAAGAGGCCTCCTGAGTGAGTGTTCATTATAATGAGATCCCCTTCCTGTGGGGGTCTCAGGACATTTCTTGAGCCATGCACTCTGATAGGATACCTCTACCAGTGTCCCATAGCTGCCTTGGGTATTTCTTGGCCGGGAAGAGTGTCTCAGGCCAGGTATCAAAGAGGAATAAGATCCCAGGTCTGTGTTGTAGTGGCATCTTTCTGCAGGATCTGCATGCCTACCGGGTACTTCCCAGGATGGGAGGAACAGCTTCCCTGGCCACCTTTGTTGTCAGGGCTCTGTTGATCTTACTTGCCAGGGGAGCCATAATCACCTGGTATTGTCAGAGGGATCCTGTTCCACCCAGGGGAGGAACAAGCCCACTTGACTGCCTTTTCCTGCTATGTTGGGCTGGGGGTGGTGGTGGTGGTGGTGGTGGCAGTCAGAGAATGTTGGTTCTGGGAGATGGATGATACCCTGGTGCTGATCATTCTTTCTGTCCTGAGGCACCAAAGCACTTTGCTTTCCTATACTACCTGTAAGAATTCTTCTTTAGTTGTCTCTTGATTTCCAGGTTTTATAGTTGTGCTTAAGAGAGATGAGCAGGTAGAAAGAAGTAGATGACCAGTTAGAAAGAAGTAGATGACCAGTTGGGCTGGAAGTCTCCTGAAATAGTTCATTTACTTATTTTTAATCTCTATCATTTAGTTTTTAGTTGGTTTCCAGTAAGGGACATACATTTGAATCTAATTTTAAGCTATTCACTGCTATGTCCTATATTTGATATATTGTTATATATTCTTGGTATTTCCTTTTCCCATCTATTGATTAAGTATATTGTTAAAATATCTTTGTATCTATTTTCTCATGTGTTTTGAAGCTATAGATAATATTTGTATTCTCTTAGTTATTGGCTTAAGCATTTAAAAAACATAATTAAACCTACCTTTATAATCATAAGAATAAAACAAGAAGTGGCTGTTTTAGGGATTTGAGAGACATTAAGTAGGTTTATTGGCATCTCAGATGGTAGGTTTTAGCTTGAGAATCCTGAGGAAGACACTGTTTCCACTTTTGCCCTGTGGTATTGAAAAGTTATCCCTCAAATGCTTCTTGGATCTTTCTGGAAAAACTTTTGAGCAGGATATATTCTTCTGTACTGCTGCAAACATTATTCATTTTCTTAGAATGTTTGTCAAGAACAATAATATTTGGTGTTTTTGCAACAGTATGTTGTCCTCATTTCACTTGAAATACAATCCACAGCCTCAACCACAGCTTATTAAACATGAATGATATGGCTGTAGTTGTCACTTACACATTATTTTCCGTCATACATTCACTTGATCACTGAACCCAGACCCTATGCCTTTTTTGTTAGGTGAATGTGTATTTGTACTTGTCACTTCTACCTGGGTGCTCCTCCTAAGCATGCTGCCAGCTGCCTAACAGTGCTTGGCATATAGTAAATACTCAATAAATATTTGTCAAATCAATAGCAGAATGAATGAGACTAAGCAATGTGGAATATTGCTTTATGAGGATTTTGCATTTATGCTTATAAATCAAACCATGTGTCTATAGATATAACAGTCATTCACCGTAATTGTCACAGGGGCTATGTGGAGTGGTTTTCAGATGGATTTATCTAAGAAACCTTCTTGTGAGGATATTTTTATCAGAATCTTAAAATGAGATGAAAGAGAAAAAAATTTGCTATCTTTAGGCTGTATTAGAAAGCTTTGGTGATTTCCTGGTTCCTAAGCAAAGAGTTATCTTTTCAGGCATGTTCATGCTTTGTGTCTGTTTCCTTCTTTGGGTATACAAGATATTTGGAAAGTCTTCCCATGCATCGAGATTTATTTGTGTCTTTGTCAATGGGACATTTTTAGCTATGTCAAGACTCTGTCACTGAAAATAATAATAGTGCAGATAATAAGTGGGATAAAGGCTCTAATTTGTATGTTTCATGCAATAATTTTATGTTAATAGTTAATAACTCATGCCAAATTCCAAATCAGGTTCACTGCAAAGGCATTCCAAGTTCTCCTTGGCTATCCATCATTTTCTTGTATATAAGTTACTTTTTGGCATAAAATACCTTTATTAATAAACCTTAAGGTTTATAACATAAAAATTATATGTTCCTTAAAAAGAGAGAAGGAGGAAAACCAAAGAGACTATTAAATACAGAAAACAAACTAGGGGTTTCTGGAGGAGAGGTGGGCTGGGGGATGGGCTAAATGGGTGATGGGCATTAAGGAGGACACTTGTTGGGATAAGCACTGAATGTTATATGTAAATGATGAATCACTGGATTCTTCTCCTGAAGCCAATGTTACACTGTATGTAAACTAACTTGAATTTAAATAAATAAATAAGTCATATGTTCCTTATATCCTCAATTGTCTTAAGAAATGTTAAGATCAAATGAGAAGTAACAATGTGAATGAGTGAAAGAATTTTCATTCACTAGAAAAATTAATTTTGAGGAGTGCTGGCAAAGAGCACAGTTGTTTACACCTGAGGGGCAGAGAGTGACTACCAATACATTCAGATTACTAGTTCAAAAATACCAATGGCTCATTCTTCTTGCCTTGGGAGGAAAATAAAAAATATAGAAACCACGCCCTTAAAACATAAAACTAAGCAAATGAAAACACAAGAAAACACAGCACTATTACTACCTAAAACACTCAATAAAATTATTTTATTTAATCTTTTTCCTTTAGGTTAGTGTTTTTCAATAATTATTCAAGTATCTTTTAATATATCTCTTCCATAGGATATAAAAATAGATAGGATTAGTTTTTAAATTATAAATGCCTTTAGTGGATTTTTAATCCCAGTCTGAGGGAACAACATAAAAAGTTTGTCTCTTTATTTATTTATTTACTTATTTATTTATTTTAAAATGTTCATTTATTTATTTTGTGTGTGAGAGAGTATATGAGCAGGTAAGGGGTAGAGGGGAGAAAGATCGAGAATGAGCAGAGGAGGGGCAGAGAGAGGGGGAAAGAGAATTCCAAGCAGGCTCCATGTGGCTTGATCTCACAAACCATGAGATCATGACCTGACCTGAAATCAAGAGTCAGATGCTTAACTGACTGAACCACCTAGGCACCGCAGAAGAAGTTTATTTTTAGATAATGAGAGTGGTCACCTAGTTTTTCTGCTAGGCATCTGAACAGGAGGGTCATTTACATAGTGCTTTCTCTTATAGCTGAGTCTATAAGGAAGTGCTGCCTTATAAACAAAATTGTTAGTGAGTTCACTGGGAGGATACATACATAATTCTGTGGGGAAATGGACACACAGGCACACAGGATTTATAATGAGTTCCTTCTCAATTTCAGTAATCTGTTTCTAGCCTAGCTGTGACATTCTCTAAAAATAGTGCTGTAATTTCAGTTGAGTTAAAATAATTCCAATTTAATGTATTCCAAATGTTTTTGAAAATAGCTGAATGTATCAGCTGTTAAACAAATCAGAACTTTCAATATATTTTAGAGGTTTCTAAAATCAGGGTGTTTTTCTTTCTTTCTCTTTCTTTCTTTTTTTTCTCCGATGGGGTTAGATTTTGATGGAGATGATTTTAAAATAAGATGAGATATCATGAAAAGGGAAAAACCAGCAGGGAAAGGTAGATCAGAGGGCATCTGATAAAAGGACCACAAAGAGCACATGGTTTTCAATTTGAGCTCTTGAATATTGACGGACTTGTGCTTCCATCTTGGTACAATTGATGGTCATCGGACTTTCAATCATTTCCTTTCAAATTCTGACAGGATTCAGGTTGATTTTCATCCTTACCTCTTTATTCAGAGTTGCTCTATGACTCATGCTGGCCTCTATTACTCAGCAACGGGCTCCAGGGTGGACAGAGGGTCTATCTATGCCCCTGCCCAGGTCCCAGGGTGGTGATTATGGGTACGTAGATCAATTGGAAAGGATTTGGCAGAGAAGAAATAGCACATTTAATCTATTTTTAAATCTAGAAGTTATCTGTGAAGGAAGAGTATTTTAGCTGAGTTATATAATAAGAAAGAATATTATATTCTAGTTCTTTGGGGGGTACAAACGTATTAAAGTTTATTTTTCTCTCTGATTACAACTGAAACTCTGGACAAAATACAAAAGCCAAGTATTAATGGACTCTGAACAATAAACAAAACCAGGTGAATCATGGAAGGCAGTTAACACTTGAAATGGTGACCCCCTTGGGTTGATTTTCCCATTTTTCTCTCTCCTAGATTTCCCTCCAGGACAGGCAGGCTTTAGTCATGGCATGGCATCATGGCATAAATGCCTAGCCATAGTATGCTCATCTTTCCACCCAGGGGAGCCAGGGAAAATACCTGTGGGAATCTCAGAAGAGAGAGCCAGGGAATCCCTCACCCCCAATTCCATTTATGAACATGTACAGTTCTGAACAATGCCTGTGTGATACAGACCCAAACAAGGCTAGTGAAGGCCTAGAGGACTGAGATTAGAACCATTCATACAAGTCTCTAACTCTTGAATGACATATATGCTGGACAGTCACAAATCAACATAGCAAAGTTTAAAGAACTCGGCTGAGACTTGAACCATCTCCATGAGTCTCTAAGTGCTGAACTGTGCATATGTGAGACAGACCAAAATTGCATGGAAAATATAAATTTGAACCACTACCCATGGAAGGTGAGACAGAAATTGTATTCTGAACCTAACTTCTAACAGAAAAGAGAAAAGAAAATAATAATGTCCAGAAGACTATCACAGAACCCAGAATCTGCATATCTTAACATTAACAATATCCAGGAGATGATGCTAAAGGACTCAAAATACAAAGAATGAGGAAAATGCAATCAATTCTCTGGGAAAAATACAATAAATAGACTTTAATCCAGACATGATACAGATGTTGAAATGATGAAAGAATTTAAAGTACTGATATTCATAATTAGGTAAAGGAAAAATAAATTTGAAATGAATGAAAATATAGGAATCATTAGGAGAGAAACAGAAATTATAAAATAGAAGCAAATACAAAGATTAGAATTTAAGAATATAATACTTCATTAAAAAAGAACTTTATGGGTTTAGTAACCAAAGGAATACAAGCAAAGAAAAGGTCAGTGAATTGACAATAGAACAATATGTATTATCCCATCTGAAGGTCTTGGTAGAGTTAAGTGTTACATATTTATTTCATTTGCCATTTATAAAGTTCTTATTAGATATTTGTATTTTGACTTTCTTTTTTCAATTATGAGATCAGTTACTTTGAACTGAATTATTAGATACAATATTTAAGTATTTTGAAGATTTTCCTTTATGTTGCCTTATACTCTATACCATGGACCTTGATATTTGGGATAATTATATGACACTAAATATATAAATACATAGTTGTTTATAGGCATATATCAAGGCTTGCACATAATACTGTGTATGTGGTTGTATGTATGTGTCTATGTATGTATACACACATATATAATCATCTGTATTTGATATCTAACAAGAAGTTTTAATCTGGTTTAGACATCTGACTTTTCTTTCAGTCAGTAGTATAGAATGAAATAAAGGATGTGACTACATTGAACTGTTTTGCAAAT
Organism: Crocuta crocuta; assembly: GCF_008692635.1. Taxonomy (NCBI): domain Eukaryota; kingdom Metazoa; phylum Chordata; class Mammalia; order Carnivora; family Hyaenidae; genus Crocuta; species Crocuta crocuta. The sequence continues at coordinate 97,195 of NW_027531907.1, read as the reverse complement.
TTAAAAAAATTTTATTTATGTAATATTATAAATCAGTGACTCTTATCAGAGGGTGATTTTGTGGCAACTGTCTAGAAACAGTTTTGGTTATCACATTGGGGAGCAGAGGCCAGGGATGGTAAACATCCCATATTGCACAGTACAGCCCCTACAACAAGGAATTATTTGGTTCCTAACGTCAACAATGCTGACAAGATTGATGAACAGATTTATCTAAAATGATTAATCTTTATGATTTAGTTGACATAATAATACACTTGACTGAGAATTGTGACTGAAAACCCAACATTTGGGTTCCACACTTTAAAAGGAAGGCTAAGAAACAACTCTACATGTGGATGGGGAAGTTGTAAACTTGTATTTAAACATGGTCAAGCTGATGTTCTCAATATTCACAGTCATTCAGCATGGTGACATCACGGTGAAAAGGCCACATTTGAGAAGTGCAAGGCAGCTGTGTCACACCCACATCTAATTCCTTATGAGTGCTTCCTGTTTGGGATCCACTGTAGGCACCAGAGCATCCCTTTCCTGGCTGTGATGAAGGCAGCAGCCTGAGCAGAACAGCTCCTGAACTTATATCTACTTCATCTAATCTTTCCTACCTTGGACTCAATTTTTTTTCAATCTGTTTAGTACTGAGAAAATAGTTACATACTTCAGTTAAATAGATCTGTTCTTTCTTTCTTTGACAGTTATAAAAACCATGCGTTTTCTTTGATTCTTCTAAAACTCTAACTGTGATGTTGAACTTCAAAAAGAAATTTGAAATGTAACCTACTTAAAAAACTTTCTAGGGGCGCCTGGGTGGCTCAGTCGGTTAAGCGTCCGACTTCGGCTCAGGTCATGATCTCATGGGTCTTGGGTTCGATCCCCACATCGGGCTAGCTGATAGCTAGCTCAGAGCCTGGAGCCTGCTTCGGATTCTGTGTCTCCCTCTCTCTCTGACCATCCCCTGCTCACTCTGTCTCTCTCTCTCTCAGAAATAAATAAAACATTTAAAAAAAAAAGAAAAGAAAAACCTTCTATAGGGGCAGCATTTCATTATGTACAGTTGAACAGTGTTCCTATATACTGATCATAAAAAGATGTCATTCCACTCAAATTTAAATTTAATGTGGACAATAACACAAATCAATCAAAATTCCTGCCTGTGGTATAGTGCATTCTTCTCAGTGAATCTTCAGTGTGTCTATTTGATAGTAAATTATTAGACTGTGTATTTGAGTATAATCCTTTATAAGACATGAGAGCCAGGACCTTCTTTATGTTCACTTGTTTTCATTTTAAGGCATGTTTTTATTTGAAAGAAATTGCATGTATTCTTAGTTTTAAACTGATTTTCATCATATATCCGTTTCTTCTAGGCACTGGCGCATCTCCACTTAATAGAATATGTTGGAGAACAGACTGCTTTGCTAATAAAGGTACATTAAATATTGTAATAGAATGTGCTCCAACCACTGTTTCTTTGATTTTGTAAAAAAAAAAAAATCTGGTAGGAATAGGTCACAAATTATGTAAAAAGTATAGCAGAAAATCTTTTTTTGTCCTCTGCAGCCTAGAGATGAAGGGAGACTTTTTGCAAAGAATATATAATTATAGATTCCTGCAATTTTTCTATTAGTCTTTAGCTAAAACCTGTCTAAGAAGGATGGCAATTAAGACACCAGTCTTAGTAAGTGAATGCACAGCCCCAGTCTTCTGCCAGGAGCTCAGTTCAGTGTAATTAATGTGTTCTGCCACCAAGAATGGAGCCACCCTGCTTCCTTCCCTAAGTGCTTGTTGGCTTGGGTGTGGCTGGGAATCACTCTCCTCAGTTTCTTGTAGACCCAGCAGAAGCTCCTGATATTATCCAGGAAAGCCCATGCTGGTCCTGTTTGCATACCTGGGTCTGTATTTGTCTTCTGTGTGAGAGGAAGAACTGGAAGCCCTGAGGTCTCTTCTGAGTCTCATATGTCCTACCATTAGATCCTCAGTGTGTGTGATTTATTAATGCAGCTGTGATACATAGTACTGCTATTATCTGCTTCCTTCCAGATGGTCCCAGAGGATCGGCGCCTTGCAACTGCCATCATCCTGGTGGTCTGGGTCTCAGCCATTGCATCCTCCTTGATTGACAACATCCCATTCACTGCTACAATGGTGAGTTGCACTCCTCCCCCATGTGATATGGAGACAACTTGTCTGAAAAAAATCCGAGCTCACTCTTCCTTCCAGAGGAAGCAGAGAATGAACATGTCTGTTTGCTACACTCATAGATGAAATATGTGGCATAGCTTGGGGCCAGCTGGGCCAGCGGTATTGAGTCCACACTGCAAGCTAGAATCCATGGGCCTTCAGCTGCAGTGGACAGTGTATCAGTAACTAGTTGTTTCAGGGTTAGCCGAACTGAGAGCTGCCATACCTCATGGAAAAGACAGTCTGTTTGTTTATTTATTTTTTTTAAAGAAAATTGTAAGACACCAAAGATAGGCTGGTTGAAGGCATTTATCCTTTATTCCTTGTGAATGCAGAACCTGGCTGGTGTGGCTTCTGGTGCTTGGTTTGGGCAAATTTTGAGTTCTCTATGTAGTCCTGACTGCAGCTGAGACTGGGAAACACATTAAAGGTCTTTTACAAGCTGACAAGGAACCCACAGGTTCCTGCTGTGTTTTCTGACATCACTGATTGATATATGACAGAACTGTGAATCCATGGTATAATAAAATAAAGGCAGGAATGGGGGCTTGCATACAGGAACCTGGGGTCCTGTCACAAATACCAGAAGTCCCAGGTGTGAACACTTCTCATGGTTGAACTCTGGACAGGGGAAGTTTCTCTGTTCTTATAACTTTGAGGGCCCACCCATACCCCTTCCAACAGCCTTTGCAAGGGGTATCCCATGACATTCCATCACCCTCTGTCACTAGGGACCCAAGAAAGTAGAGCACAGAACCTGTCAGTGAGAAGAAGAGTGGCGTTTCCCTCTCTCACAAGACCTTAGGCTGATCTGGTATTGTATATCACTCACTCACTGCCTAGGATCAGTGTCAGCACATTGACTCTCTAGTTATATTCTTCTAGTATTATTCTTCCATGGTCTGGGTTAGGTAATTCTGAGCTAATGCTATGACAGTTATTATTTTTTCATGAAGTCCTGAGTTAGAAAATTTGTACAGATGTTGAATGTCTTGGTTTGGGACAAAACAAAGCCCATCTCTTCCTGGGTGGTGTCTTCTCTCCAGAGTGTGCCTTTAAGTTGGGGGAGGGTGTTCCTCCAGTATTCATATTGTCAACTGTGAGCTGAGAACAGCAGGTAGGAAACACTATTCATATTTGTTCGTCATATTTCTCTTCTTCGAATGGTCAAAGAAAAATACCAAATGATTCAGGAAATGTTAAAGACTTAGATTCTAACTGGCAGGATCATGCTATTGAATTTTTGCTTATCTCAGAGTGTCCAGAGTAGAAAGCTTGAAAGCACTAGATCATAGATGGCTTATCTCTCCAATTTGGATGGAGAGGGCTTCAGTGAAAATTCCAGCATGTGCACAGCTGGGTTTTAAAGGAGCACCCCAGAACTTTTTAGGATTAGGTTTTTTTCTTTTAAATTTTCCTTATTCCTTGGGCTCTCTCCTTCATTTTGACCTTTGCTTATCTTTAACAGGAACACTATTTTTTTAAAGAAAATTTTAATGTTTATTTTTGAGAGTAAGAGAGAGAGTTAGTTCCAAAGCAGGCTCTGAGCTAACAGCACAGAGCTTAATGTGGGGCTCGAACTCACAAAACATGAGATCATGACACTTAACTGACTGAGCTACCCTAGCACCTGTCCCTGTCCTTGGAGAAGAGAGAAACCTCAGATCTGGTTTCCAGCTGTGGTGCTGACTTTGAGCTGAAAGCCCTGGTCCCTGATGGGGACAGGAGAAACTTCTCCGCTGCACTCCTGGCCCTATCCAGCAGGGAAGCAGTGTGGCTTGAAACCACTCCGTAGACCCCCCGCTCGATGCCCAGTGGGGAGGTGGCAGGCTTGAGGCAGCTCAGAAGGACTTGAACTGTGGGTTTATGTTTGGGGCGGGATAAATAAAGAGCATGGACTGAAATCTGGAAACAAAATAGGGCTTGGGACATAAAGCACGGCCTACTCTGGCTACGCCTGTGGCACAGGGAGATTGGACCCAAAAGAGTGATTTACAACCCTTGGTTCGAGAGGGGACTGGGGCACCACTATATTTCTTCCCACAAACATCAGAGCGATACCTCAGGGAGCAGCCGACAGGACACAGTGGAAGCTAAGACTTGCCTACACCAAACCACACCCATCCCTGATAGAGAGCTGCTTTTTTTCTTTTTTCTTTTATAGGAACCCCTGGGTAAGTCCAACATGGATGCACTGCCATGATTAATTCTATCTCAACTCTTTATATTCAGATATATTTTCCCTTGTCTCATTCGTATCCTTCCCCTGCCCCCCGCACTCAAGTCATTGGTCTGCTTAAACAGTCACATTTAATCCATTCTCTAGATGTACATTCTACACCTACACTGCTACCTCTCTATCTCTCTTTCTCTGGAATAATCAGACTACATTGTTTCTTTGGGTAGCATTATCTTTGTTTCTTTCTCCTCGCCTCCTACCATATTCTCCTCTTTCTCTCTTTGAATTAAGCCTCTTAGTCTCTCTTCCAATTTTGCTTCCTCTTCACCCTGTCATTTCTCTCTCTGTATATGCTCTTCCATCACTGCAGACACCCTGCTCTTTATATGTAGCTGGGAACTCTGGTTTTATTCTTTCAGACTGTCCTTTGTCTTTTGGGTTTTTTTTTTTCTTTTTTCTTTTCATTTCTTCTTTCTTCTTTTATGTTTTTATTACTTGTTTTTCCTTTTTTCCACATTTTTCTTTTCTTTTTCGCATTCAGTTTACTTCTATGTTGGATTTGTATGTGCATTTGTGTGCCTTTGTTCCTGGTGTGTTTGTCTGTCTGTTTTCTTTTCCAGGGCCAGCTCAAGAAATAAGCCAAAGTACACATGGTAGAGAGTCCCAAAAACCACTACAAGTAGGGATATAAAATAACCAAACTCTCAACAAGAAAGACCAAGAACACCATTCAAAGAACACTTCCTGAATGGACAGGCCGTGGAGAGTCAAAGAGCCTTCTTTAATACAGCAGTATTCACAGGTGCAGAGGTTACAACAAGCTTTTAAACTAACAAGAAACAGAAAGCTAGCCAAAATGAAGAAACGGAAGAACTCTTCTCTAAAGAAATGAAAGCCAGGAAGAAATGAAAGCTAAAGAACTGCTCAAAACAGATATAAGCAACATAACTGAACAAGAATTTAAAACAATAGTCATAAAATTAATCGCTGGGCTTGAAAAAGGCATGGAAGACATCAGAGAAACTATTGTACAATGACTATTGAGCTTAAAAATAGTTGTGATGAAATAAAAAATGCTATAAATGAGGTGCACAATAAAATGGAGGCATCCAATTAACAGATTGAAGAGGCAGAGAGGAAAACAAGTGAGTTAGAAGAGCAATTTCAGAAAAAGAGGAAGCCGAGAAAAAGAGAGAGAAACTGATCCAGGAACACAAAAGGAGAGTTCCAGAGCTGAGTGATGCAATCAAACAGAACAATAACCATATCATAGGAATTCCAGAAGAGGAAGAGAGAGGGAAAGGCACTGAAGGAGTCCGTGAACAGAGAACTTCCCCAAACTGGGGAAGAAACAGACATTGAAATCCAAGAGGTACAGAGTGTACCCTCATATGTAACTTGAATTGATCTTCTGCATGATATATCATAGTGAAACTGGAAAAATATAAGAACAAAGAGAGAATTTTGAAAGCAGCTAGGGGAGAAAGGGCCCTAACATACAAAGGGAAACCTATCAGAGTGGTGACAGACCTATCTACTGAAACTTGGCAGGCCAGAAAGGAATGGCAGGAAATCTTCAATGTGATTAACAGAAAAAATATGCAGCCAAGAATCGTGTATCCTGCAAGCCTGTCATTCAGAATAGAAGGAGAGATAAAAGTCTTCCCAAATAAACACAAAATTGAAAGAATTCATCACCAGTAAATCAGCCCTACAAGAAATCCTGAGAGGGACGCTATGAGGGAAATGTTGCAAGGAACACAAGGTACCAGAGACATCACCACAAGCATGAATCCTACAAAAAACACAATGACTCTAAACCCATAATTTTCAATAATAACACTGAATGTGAATTGACTAACTGCTCCAATCAAAAGACATAGAGTGGCAGAATGGATAAAAAAACAAAATCCATATATTTGCTGTCTCCAAGAAACTCATTTTAGACTTGAGGACACTGTCAGATTGAAAGTAAGGGGATGGAGAAAGATCGATCAGGCTACTGGAATTCAAAAAAGCTGGAGTAGCTATTCTTATATCAGACAAACTGGACTTTAAAGTAAAGACAGTAAGAGGGATGAAGAGGGCATTATATGATAATTACAGGGTCTATCCATCAGGAAGAGCTAATAATTCAGTCTACACATCGAATTCAGGAGCACCCAAATAAAAAGAACAATTAATCACAAACAGAAACAATCTTATGGACAAGAATGTGCTAATATCAGGGGACTTTAATTCTCCACTTACAGCAATGGATAAATCAACTAGACAAGCACTAAAGAAACAATGGACTTGAATGACACATTGGACCAGATAGAATTGACAGATATTTTTAGAACACTACATCCTGAGGCCATAGAATTCACTNGGGCATTATATGATAATTACAGGGTCTATCCATCAGGAAGAGCTAATAATTCAGTCTACACATCGAATTCAGGAGCACCCAAATAAAAAGAACAATTAATCACAAACAGAAACAATCTTATGGACAAGAATGTGCTAATATCAGGGGACTTTAATTCTCCACTTACAGCAATGGATAAATCAACTAGACAAGCACTAAAGAAACAATGGACTTGAATGACACATTGGACCAGATAGAATTGACAGATATTTTTAGAACACTACATCCTGAGGCCATAGAATTCACTTTTCTTCTCAAGTGCGCATGGCACATTCTCCAAGATAGATCACATACTGGGACATAAAGCAGCCCTCAATAAATATAAAAGAATTGAGATCATACCATGCACACTTTAGACCACAATGCTATGAAACTTGAAATCAACCACAGGAAAAAGTCTGGAAAACCTCCAAAAACATGGAGGTTAAAGAACACCCTATTAAAGAACGAATGGGCCAATCAGACAATTAGAGAAGAAATTTAAAAATATATGGAAACAAATGAAAATGAAAACACAACAATGCAAACTCTATGGGATATGGCAAAGGCAGTCCTAAGAGGAAAGTACCACAAAAGACCCCAAATAACCAAAGAAATATTGAAGAAGAAAACCAAAACAGGAGACATCACAATCCCAGACTTTAGCCCCTACTACAAAGCTGTCATCATCAAGACAATATGGTATTCGCACAAAAACAGACACATAGACCAATGGAATAGCATAGAGAACTCAGAATTAGACCCACAAATGTATGGCCAACTAATATTTGATGAAGCAGAAAAGAGTATCCAATGGACAAAAGACAGCCTCTTTAACAGATGGTGCTTGGAGAACTGGACAGCAACATGAAGAAGAATGAAACTAGATCATTTTCTCACACCATACACAAAAATAAACTCAAAATGGATGAAGGATCTGAACGTGAGACAGGAAACCATCAAAACCCTAGAGAAGAAAGCAGGAACAACCTTCTTTACCTCAACTGCAGGAATTTCATAATTGACACATCCCCAAAGGCAAGGGAATCAAGACCAAAAATGAACTATTGGGACCTACCCAAGATAAAAAGCTTCTGCATGGCAAAGGAAACAATCCATAAAACTAATAGGCAACTGACAGAATGGGAAAAGATAGTTGCCAATGACATGTCAGATAAAGATCCAACATCTATAAGGAACTCACCAAACTCCACACCCAAAAAACAAATAATCCAGTGAAGAAATTAGCAGAAAACATGAACAGACACTTCTCCAAAGAGGACATCCACATGGCCAACAGACACATGAAATGATGCTCAGCATCCCTCCTCATCAGGGAAATACAAATCAAAACCACACTGAGATACCACCTCACGCCAGTCAGAGTGGCTAAAATGGACAAACCAGGAAACTATAGATGCTGGTGAGGATGTGGAGATACAGGCACCCCCCTACACTGTTGGTAGGAATGTAAACTGGTACATTTCCAGAGCCCCTCTGGAAAACAGTGTGGAGGTTCCTCAAAAAGTTAACAGTGGAACTCCCCTATGACCAACAATAGCACTGCTAGGAATTTACCTAAGAGATACAGGAGTGCTGATGCATAGGGGCACACATACCCCAGTGTTCATAGCAGCACTCTCAACAATAGCCAAATCAGGAAATGAGCCTAAGTGTCCATCAACTGATGAATGGATCAAGAAGATGTGGTATATTTATACAATGGAATGCTACATGGCAATGAGAAAGAATGAAATCTGGCCATGTGTAGCAACGTGAATGGAACTTGAGGGTCTTTTGAGGAGTGAAATAAGTCAGGCAGAGAAGGACAGATATCATATGTTTGCACATATAGTTGGATTAGGATGAACCTAACGGAGGACCATGGGGGGAGGAGAAGGGGAAAAATAGTTGGGGAGACAGAGGGAGGCAAACCATGAGAGACCCTTGAATGCTGTGAAGAAACTGAGGGCTAATCGGTGTGAAGGAGAAGGAAAGGTTGGTGATGGCACTTGGAGGAGGGCACTTGTTGGGATGAGCACTAGGTGTTATATTGAAACCAACTTGACAATAAATTATTTAAAAAAATAAAAAGAAAAAAATAAAAAAGAAAAGATAAAATTATTTAACATTAAATTAAATCAATTTAATATTGATATTCCATATTTTTTTAGTGCAGTCAGAACCGACATGGAGCCTCTGAAACAAGAATGTTGAAGCCCCCTCTCTCCTCTCACCCAATGTGCCATTGTTAATTACTCAACTGTTTTGGGCAGAGCAGGGCTCAAAGGGCTGAGGGTGTGGGAGGCCCTGGGGGTCTTGGATAGTACCTCTCTATCAATTGGTTTGGAAATATTTCCTTTTTGTTTTGTTTTGTCTCTAATTTTTATTTTTTAATTGAAGTATAATTAATATATAAGCATATTCATTATATTAGTTTATACAATGTTACATTAGTTTCTACATTATAATGATTCAACAACATTGCTTAGTGCCAATCACTTTAAGTGGTTTTTGTTGTTGTTGTTGTTTTTTAGCTTTTTTTTAAATATTTTTTTTATTTATTTCTAGGAGAGAGAGAGAGACAGCGTGAGCAGGGGAGGGTTAGAGAGAGAGGGAGTCACAGACTGAAACAGGCTCCAGGCTCTGAGCTGGCAGTCAGCACAGAGCCCGATGCGGGGCTCGAACCCACGAACCGCGAGATCATGACCTAAGCGAAAGTCGGACGCTTAACCGACTAAGCCACCCAGGCGCCCCAACTTTAAGTGTTTTTTTAATGTTCATTTATATTTGAGAGAGAGAGACATGGTGTGCTAGTGGGGGAGGGGCAGAGAGAGACTGAGACAGAATCTGAAGCAGGCTGCAGGCTTTGAGCTGCCAGCACAAAACTTGAAGAGGGCTTGTTATGCTGAGCGAAATAAGTCAGGCCGAGAAGGACAAATATCATATGTTTGCACGTATAGGAGGATTGGGAGGAACTTGACGGAGGAACAAGGGGGAGAAGAAGGGTGGAAATGGTGGGGGAAAGGGAGAGAGGCAAACCATGAGAGACTCTTGAATGCTGACAAAAACTGAGGACTGATGGATGTGGGGGGGAGGGGGGATGGGCATGGAGGAGGACACTTGTGGGGATGAGCACTGAGTGTTATGTGGAAACTAATTTGACAATAAACTATTTGTAAAAAAAAAAAAAAAAGAAGAGGGCTCAAACCAATGAGCTGTGAGATCATGTCCTGAATCGAAGTCAGACATTTAACCAACTGGCCACTCAGGTTCCCCTAAGTGTTTTTTTTTTTAATAATTTTTTAAAATGTTTTTTAAAATTTATTTCTGAGAGAGTGAGAGAGCATTAGCTGGGGAGGGTCAGAGAGAGAGGGAGATACAGAATCCAGGCTCTGAGCTAGCTGTCTGCACAGAGCCGGATGCGAGGCTCGAACCCACGAACGGTGAGATCATGAACTGAGCTGAAGTCGGATGCTTAACCAACTGAGCCACCCAGGAGCCCCATGTTTTCTAAATTTGAATATAGTTGACAAACAATGTTACATTAGTTTCACATGTACAGCAGTGATTTGACAAGTTTATAAATTATACTGTGTTCACCAAAAGTGTAACTACCATTTGTCCTGATACATCACTATTATTATTATATCATTGACTGTATTCTTTATGTTGGGCCTTTTATTCCTATGATTTATTTATGCCGTAACTGAAAGCCAGGATCTCCCTCTTTCCTCCACCCAATTTGCCCAAACACCTATTCCACTCTCCTCTGGCAACCATCAGTTTGTTCTCTGTATTTATAGGTCTGATTCTTCTTTTTGTTTGCTTATTCATATGTTGTTTGCAGATTCTAGTTTTGAGGGAATCATCTGGTATTTGTCTTTCTCAGTCTTTTTAAAAAAATTTTTAATGTTTTATTTATTTCTGAGGGAGAGACAGAGAGAGACAGCATCAACAGGGGAGGGTCAGAGAGAGAGGGAGACACAAAATCTGAAACAGGGTCCAGGCTCTGAGCTGTCAGCACAGAGCCCGACGCGGGGCTCAAACCCACGAACCGCGAGATCACGACCTGAGCCGAAGTAAGACCGACTGAACCACCCAGGCGCCCCTGTCTTTCTCAGTCTTAACAAATATTTCTAGTCAGGGTAATTCCATTAACATCTGCCCTCCTCACCTTCCTTCTGGTTCCTGTCTGCAATTGACAAAGAGTTGTGGGAGCAACACATGAGTACAGACCTGCTTCTGTGGGCAGCTTTCTTAGGTTCCCTGGTAAATGTACTTGCAATACATTGCTAATGACTGAGAATTCTCTGGCAGCCTTTCTCCATTTAAACCTTATCTTTTCACCCTCATTTGCTTGAACAGGAAGAATTGTCAGGCAATTTTCAAGTTAAAATATGATTATTCTTGTCTTGGATGTTGAATTCAAAGAATGATAATTTATGCACATAATTTTGTGGGTTTTCTCTGACTTCTTGGATATTCATCATTATCTGTATTATCATTCAGTTTTAACTTGGTATGGAAGTCAGTTTTTAAGGCTGGCTTGTTCTCATTTACCTTCTTCTTCTAGGTCTTTGTAGTCTTCTCCCTGCCACTTGCCCTGCAGAAGGTACTTGAGCAGAGGACAGGCTGCTGTAACTCCTGACAAAGAAAAATGCTCTTTCATGGTGGTAAAAGTCAGAAACATTTCACATTTGCTTTTCTGTCTACATGATCTCATTTTTGTTTTCACTCATCCTTTCCTAAAACATCCAGGATCAAAATATTGTGTAGGGTAGAACCTGGACCAGCAGATTGCAGTTAGGTTTAATAACACGAGCATTTGTAGGAATTAACAGTTCTAGAGAAGGTGAGTCTGGGCTTGGATCCCAGCTCTGTCATTGTGCGGGCTGAGGAAGCACTAGGTCAGAGAAATAGAAATGACAGCAGCAGAGAAATGCTGTATCTCCTATTAGGTTGGGAGAGCTCCTGCAGTTTGATCACCCTGGTATTGGCAGGCTGTCAGGTTGCAAGTCAGCTCCTTGGGGCAGTGCACAACATCTTTGGGAGGGGCCTTCACCCCCTCTGGTGGTGGAGAGTGGCATCAGAAGGGCCCTGCAGTGCCCAGGCTGAGGGTTCTTCACCTTCCATGGCCTGAGGACTGGCCACTTTGCTGGATTCTAGATCTGTGGCACTCCACAAAAAACAAGTAGCACATATGGGGGACCAACAGCCTCAGAAACGATTCATCACAGCATGGCACAGAGACATAAGATAATAAACAATAAGTTGTAAGTACGCTTCGGGAGATTTTAAGCATTGAATAAAAAGTACTTTCTGAAGCTAAAACCTGTAACTTAAAAAAATACTGAATTGAAATAAAAATCAGTGTTAGGCCTGGTTAGTGGGTTTGAGGCCAAGTGAAAGAGCTAACTAAAAGTACTAAAGAACAGAATTGTGAAAAAAGATGAGATTTGGGTGAGACCCAGGAACTCTTGCATAGTAGTATTACGAGTTCCAAGAAGAAGAAAAGAGATGCATTGCATTGACAATATGCAGCCCCTCCATCTCAGGTGGAGTCTGGGTGTCAGCAGCCTTGAAGCTTGTACAAATGTATGCACTGGCTACCCAGACCTGCCAAGGCAGAGCCTATACTTAGACAAGGTGACGGGTGACTGCCTGCACATATGCATTGAAGATGCACTGGTCTGGATCAACACCTGATCTGGAGTGTTCCCCTACCCCTGCAAATATGCCGGCCAATGAAGAACTACAATCCCACCCTCTCCATTCTCAAGATCCCCTGTGAAGATGCAAGCTGTCCCTAGTATTTCCCTGAGGCACTTATTAAATCCCATATAAAAGGAATCTGACAAAGACTAGGTAATTCCTCAGAGGTCTGAGCACTTTCCCGTCTATGAGAGTCTGGGACAAGTTTCTAGATTAAGTGTCCAAACTTAAATGTCTCACCTGGAGATAGTTGGTAGACATCGGCAACAAAATGACAACCATAAAGAGTGCCATCTGGGAATAAGTGTACGTTGACCCCAGTAGTGGTGGCTTTTTAAGGAAGGCCAGTGGTAGGTGCAGGGAGGTTAGATGTGGTAGAGTAGGGGGGGAGCAGGTGTCCTGAGCCAAGGGAAAGCAGGGTGGTGTGTGTAGGAAAAGCAGATATTGTGGGCATCTAGAGAGGGCAGGTGTGCTGGGTCAGAGGTAGGGAAATACCTATACAGCTGTGATGCATCTTCTCCCTGCCGGGAAGTAGGCTTGGCATCTGCACTTATCTTATTTAAAAAAAAAACTATAGACATCACTATTTTTCTATGAAAAATGTTCATCTCTCAAATGTTGACAATAAGTTCAAATTTCAAAACTGACCCTGCTGGCTTCTTCTCTTTACATTCCCTTTCACAGAACAGAACATCCTCTTGATGCTCACTGCCTGATAATGCTATAGGGTCATCCTAGGACAGTTGTCCAACTGAAAGTGCTGTGCCTGTCCCTTTGGCATTGCCTCATGATCCGGGGCAGCCCCCTGCCCTGAGAACCACTACTGCTTCCTGTTGTTGCCTACATGGGCCATTTCAGCCCCACTCTGGGCATCTTCTGCCATGTGCCTCTTTCAGTCCTATAAGGGACAACCTAGCCAGCCTTCCTTTCATTGTTAATTCTCCTGCAATCACTCAGGAGCCACCCTTCCTAAGATTCTGGATCAGATGTCCATGGTAGGGGTTAGAGGCCAGGCAGCAAGGTATATGTCCTCCTGCTAAGATATTTGAAAAGGAGTTTAATATGCATTTTTAGATAAGCTGATATTACAGTATTTAAATATAAATACATAGACTTAAAGGAATGATGGAATGCTTTTAAGAATGTTAACATATGCTAGCAATTATATCCTTAGGAACTATTTTAAGTTAGAATGAGGAATTTTACATATTACCTTAAATGTATGAACTCATCATATCTTTTCTTTTCAGAATTCCTTGTGGCCATAGCTGAGGTGACCACCCCACTCAGCTGGTCTTCTTGTACAGTGCTGTATGCTGAACTGATGCAAGTAACATTTCATGGGATGAGGTGATGTCTGTGCTAGGATGACCCTGTAGCAATATCAAGAAGAGAAGTTGTTTTGTGCAGACCCAAAGCCAAACTAGTGATCTTAGGGGAACACAGAGGGCCCTGGCTTGGTCTGCCAGGCAGTGTGTGAGGCCCTGGTAGGCATCACCATGGGTCCTGATGTAGGCAGCAATCCATCTTCACCTGTCTTCCTCCCTGTGTTGGGGATTTCTTGGGGCCCAGCTGGAATCAGTCCAAGTAGAACCTTACCCAACAACTGCATGATTTTCAACATCTACAGGGCTGTTTTCCAGGAGCCACCCTCCTTAGTCTCTTCCCATGGGCCCTAGGACATCCATTTCTTAGGGCTGAGAAAACAGTTCACTTTGACGATGTGGAAATTGAGTCCGTTAATACTACCTATGTGCTATAGCTCCCTTAAAGTCTGTGTACTCCCAAAGAGAAATGTAACCCAGTCCTGGGCCCTGTCCTAAAGTTTATTGTTTCTGATAATTTTATGACCCAAGTCAACAGCCCTACCTGCTGTTGTGGACCCACCCTGCTTTACATTCTCCTTTCCCTCCTTAAACACCCACCTTCATTACTATTATTATGATTATCTCTGTGTATTAATCCTCAGCTCCCTTGCCTCTATTTGGTTTCACAGTCTTCCTTTGGCAAGCCACACCTACCACCAGGTTAATCCTATCCCCTGCACCCCCATCCCACATGCACAGGCAATGAAGCAGAGCAGCAAGCATTGCTGTCTCGTCTCCCAGCCACAGCCCTTCTGTCACGGACCATCAGTGCTGCCTTCCACGCAGCTTCTTCCTGGACCTCATCTGCCCTGATTATTGATTACTCCTACACACCTCTCATCTCTCTTTGAGCCTCCAGCACCCTTCCCTTCTTTTCTCACAGTTGATGACCTTGCTTCCCCTTTGTGACAAGATAAAAGCAATTATGTAGGAGCTTTCACAAGCAACCGTCACTGTGACTGCCTAGTGCATCCTACCTTCCTTCCAGTTATATGGAGGACATTCCCACTCTCAGTGGAGGCCAGTCCCTCCACCTGGTCCCAGAGCTACAGTTCTCTCCTGCATAATTTATTTTTTACTTTTCGTTGCATCGTTCCTTTCAGGTTCTGACATGCTGCCATCTCTCTTCTCATGAAGACCCTCAGTGAGCCACATATCTCCATGGCTCCCTTCCTTTTCCCCTGCTTCCTTTAACAGTCAGAATCTTTGGAAGGATGGTCTTTCTTTGCCATCCTCGTCTTGCTCTAGCCCCTCTTCATTTTTCTCTTGAGTCCACTGCAAGATCTCATCCTTGCAAGAATCCAGTGATGCTCCTGGTTCTCTTCTAACCTCGGATGTCATTATATATGTATATCATTATATAACGACCTTTTCTGTGTCTCTTTACAGTTTTGATTTAAGGTATATTTTGTCTGATACAACTATAGCTACCCCTGCTCTCTCTGGTTTGCATTTGTATGGAGTATCTTTTTCCATCACTTTATTTTCAGCTTATGTATGTCCTTGATGTTGAAGTGAGTCTCATGTGGCAGCATATAGTTGGTCTTTTTAAAAATCCATTTAGCCACTGTGGGCCTTTCGATTGGGGAATTTAGTTCACTTACATTTAAAGTAATTATTGGTAGGAGTACCTAGGTGGCTCAGTTTGAGCATCTGATTCTTGACTTTGGCTTAGGTCATGATTTCATGGTTCGTGACTTTGAGCGCCATGTCAGCCTCCATGCTGATGGTACAGAGCCTGCTTGGGATTCTCTCTCTCCTCTCTCTGCCTCTCCCTCAAAAATAAATAAATAAAATTTAAAAAATAAAGTAATTATTGACAATGAAGGACTTACTTTTGCCATCTTGTTTTCTCAGTATTTTGTAGTTCCTTTATACCTCCCTTGCTCTCTAACTTTGTAAACTGGTGGTTTTCTATAGTGGTCTGCTTTCATTCTTTTCTCCTAATCATGTGTATATCTAATATGGTATCTGCTATATGGTTTTTGTATTATGGTTACCCTAAGACTTTCATAAATATCTTATAGTCACAATAATCTATTTTAAGCTCATAACGACTTAGCTTCAATTGCATACAAAAAGTCTATGCTTTCACTCTTTCCTTATTTATTTATATTTGTTTATTATTTATTTATTTATTTTTGAGAGAGAGCTACAAGTGACTGACAGGGGGGAGGAGAGAGAGAGAGAAGTGAGAAGTGAGGCTTATCCTAAGCAAGGTTCATGTTTTACCAGAAGCGGGGCTTATGTTCACCCGAAGCGGAGCTAGAGCTAACTCAAGGCAAGGCTTGTGCTCACCTGATGTGGGACTCAAACTCATGAACTGTGGGATCATGACTGGAGCCAAAGTCAGATGCTTAATGACTGAGCCACCCAGATAGCCCCTACTTTATGTTTTTGATATCACAATATACATCTTTTAATCTTGTGTATCCATTAACATATTGTTGTAGCTGTATTTATTTTTTAAAAAATGTTTGTTTGTTTGTTTTTACAAATAGTTTATTGTCAACTTGGTTTCCATATAACACCCAGTGCTCATCCCAACAAGTGCCCTCCTCCATGCACATCTCCCCCCTCCGCCCCCCCCATCAGTCCTCAGTTTGTTCTCAGTATTCAAGAGTCTTTCATGGTTTCAAACCATCAGGAAGAACTAACAATCATAAGTGTCTACGCACCGAATATGGGAGCACCTAAATAGGTAGCTGTATTTATTTTTAGTACTCTGTCTTTTAACCTTTATACTAGAGTTAAGTGTTTCACATTCCACCATTACAGTATTAGAGTATTCTGAATTTGACTGTATACTTACATGCACCAGTGAGTTTTATACTTTCATTCGTATTTGTGTTACTAATATGTATGTTTTCATTTCAGCTTGAAGAACTTTGTTTAGTATTTCTCGCAAGGCAAGTCTAATGGTGATGAACATCTTTAGCATCTATCTGGGGAAGTCTTTTCCTTCATTCCTGAAGTTCTGTTTTGCTGGGTAAAGTATTCTTGGTTGGCAGTCTTTTTCCATCAACACTTTGAATATTCTCTTGTGGACTACAAGGTTTATGCTGAGAAATCCACTGATGGCCTTAGGGGGGGTTCCCTTGTATAAGAAAAATTTTCTCTCGCTCATTTTAAAATTCTTTGTCTTGGTTTTAGGCACTTTAATTATTAAGTGTCTAGAGAAGAGTATTTTGTTTCTTTGGTGGAGTCATGTTTTCCTGATTCTTCATGATCCCACTAGTCTTGTGTAGGTTTCTGTGCATTTGAATAAGCATTCACTTCTTCCAGATTTGATGGACTGACTTCTGTAAAGAAAGACTTTACCTTCACGTGAGAGCATGCTGGAGTGTGCTGTGACATAAGTAATAGTAGTTCAGGGCATGAAGTGTTGGGGGAATGAGGCAGCTCTCTTCTGGGGTACATAGTAACTTGTTGGCTCAGTCTGCTAAAGTCCACAGTATTGGCACTGTGTGGTCCTTGGTGACTGTCATGGATTGTCCACAGAAGCTACAAAGGCTGTTGTGGTCCTCAGCAGTGCATCTAGGTTCTCTGGTTAGGGGCCAGGGTTGATAGAAGTGGTGGTCAGAGCTGATGATGTGCACAATACTTCATTATAGGGGGTAGCTGCAAGTGCCTTGTGGTGGCGAGGGCAGTTTGCAAATACACACTTAGTGGTGGGGATCAGAAGAAGCATCAAGGGGTGGGGCCAACTGAGGTTTCACTGCAGCTACAGAGGCGCTGGTTGTCTGTGTGTACTACCATGGCTACTTGTTCTTGCCACAGGTGCATGATGGGAGGCTAGTTTTAGGAGATAGGCTAGAGGAATGCACGTGTACAGCTGGAAGGGCTAGCTGCAGGTGAGCCCAGTGGCGCAGGCCACTGACAGGATATAGGGCCAAATGTAGGCCCATAAATAGGTATAGGGGCCTTGGCTATTGGTATGCACTTCTGTGACTACAGGATCTTTTCATGTGTGTGCACATGGCAATAGAAGTCAGTGACACATATCAGGCCAGCAATACATGAGTAGACAGCTAGAGGAGTTAGCCCTGAGCATGTGCACAGAGGTGGGAGTCAGCTGTAGGGGTCTAGGTTTGTGTCTTGCACTTGCATAGTTGCAGAAGCCTGGGCTGGCTACTGAGGCAGGTCCTGGTCTCTGGGTGGGGCTAGCAGGGTGGAAATAGGAGGGATTCAGGTGGCGAGTGTCAGGGAACACAAATACCTGTGAGGCAAAAACTGGTAAATCTTCAGGGGGTCTGCAGCAACCATGCTGGCCATTGGTGTCTTCAGGGGTGAAATCTACCAGAGTCATCTGCAGAGGTTACTACGAACTGCAGTCTGTCTTGCTGTGTAGCTGATACTGGTGGGTCCTGTTTTTCTTCCTTGTTCTTATCCATCTCTGTATGTCTCAGGTTTGCCAGGTTTCTGGATGGGGTGAAACTCAAGTGGGTCCTTTGTGTGGTATCCTGAAGGTGGGGAAGTAGGTTGTTCAATCCATTCTCTTTCCTGATGAGGGAAGCTTATTCTAGCTGAGAAGTTCTTTCTTGGCACTGAGCAGTGCTGGCTTGGGCAATGGATGATACAGGTAAAATGAAATTGTTTTTTCTTACCTTTGTGTGATTTTTTTCAGGGTTTTTGTTACATTGAAAGTCTTAAGTGGACCATAGTCTTCTCTCAGAGCTGCTTTTATTTGTGGATTGCTATCTCATTGTTCATCTTTGAGAGGGGACAGAGGCTGGGTCTCGGTAGTCCACCATCTTGGCAATGTGACTTTGATTATCTCTTTTATGAGATGAGTTGTTCCTCTCTTGCTGCTTTCAATATTTTCTCTTTGTCTTTTGGATTCAATCATTTGACTATAAATTGTCTTAGTGTAGGTCTCCTTGAGTTCATCCTGCTTGTAGTTCATGGAGTTCCTTGGACATGTATATTCATGTATTTCCTCAGATTTGGAAAGTTGTTGGACAGTATTTCTTCAAAAAATTTCTCTGCCTCTTTTTCGTCTATCTTCTTCTGGGACTCCTATAATATATATGCTGCTATGTTTGATGGTTCTCACAGGTTTCACAGGCTCTTTTAATTTTTTTTCCATTAAATTTTCCTTCTGCTCTTCAGACTTGATAATTTCTAATGTCTTACCATCAAGTTTGCTGACCCATTTGTCTGCCTGCTCAAATCTGCTATGAATTCTTGTGAGTTTTTATTTCAGTTATGGTAGTTTTCAGCTCCAGAATACCTACTTCATTCCTTTTTGTAATTCCTCTTTTTCCTTTTTTTGTAATTTCTATTTATTGTTATTTTTATTGTATTTATACATCATTTTTAATGGTTTTCTTGATTTGTTTTTGTCCTTTGTCTATGGTTTCCTCTTGCTCATTGAACACATTTAAGACAGGTGATTTAACTAACATCTTCGACTAATAATCCTAATATCTGGGTTTCTGGAATGGTTTCTATCACATTGTTTTTAATTTCTTCACCTGTGAATGGGCCATATTTTCCTATTTATTTGTATGTTTCGTAATTTTTTGTTGAGAACTGGGAGTTTTGAGTATTATGTTGTAATAGCCCTTGAGATTTAATCCTCCCAGTCTTCAGGGATTATTAAATATCACTGATTGAGAGATTGGAGCCATTAAATTTTTACTTTTCCAGTTTTTTTTCGCAGTGTGCATATCTTATTGTGTGTGGTCAATGATGTTTCTCTTCTATTATCTCTTATTCTCATGTAAGCTCTATGAGGGCAGGGAATTTGTTTCTTATATTAACTGCTATGTGGAGATGGCATTAACAAAGTACTGCAGCAGTAGGTCATTTATGAGTAATTATTGAATATTTTAAGACACAAATGAATATAGACAAGGCAATATGGTCCCACCTTGGTGGAGGAGGGAGGTGTGTGTTAAATGTGATGATGGAAGTAAGTTATGGGCATAATGTGTTATAAAACATCAATCACTTTGGGAAAGTAAGGGAAGGTTCCAGAAGAAAGATGCCCAACTGCTGTGAGAAGCTGCCCTTTGCTTGCTCCTCCAAAGAACCAAAACTTCAAGTTAGAAACTGCCTCTGTGACATTTGGGTTCATCATGAGACAACAAAAACAAAGATTGAAACATGCTGTGAAGATTGCTCAGGGACCCGCTGTGCCAAGAGTTTCTGTTTCTGCATCAGATAGATTTCCCAGGATGTTATTCATTTTTCTTCCAGTAAATATTTGGGACCACTGAAAATGAAAAAGTGAGCTTTTCAGAATGCTCCTTGTGACCTAGCAAATAGTAAAGGCTCTTTCTCAGACCTTTAAGGGCAAATGTGGAGAGCTGTATGCAGGGCTGGCAGAGCAACATGTACAGTAGAGTGTATGCAGTAGTCTGGCAGAGAGGAGTGTATACAGTAGATGCATAGGTCTGCAGCTTGGCTGCAACATGCTGGTCAATGCTCTGTTGAGGTTCATGGGGCGCCCTCAAGTGTGTCCTCCTTCAGGTGACCCCATAGATTAGTAGCACTTCATAATGTGTGCTCTTCTAATGGCTGACTCTGAAGCTCCAGAGAGGCTTGCAGTAACATGAGATGCTTCTTTCTAGACCACCTATCTATCCTTGGTAAAGTAAGCCATGGGCCAACCCCAGTGTCAGTGGGGTGGTGAAGTGGCCTGGGGGCCACTGCAGAGGCATGCACATGAAGTCCTACTGTAGGGATAAAGACAAGGGAGTGATCCACTCTTCCTAGATAAACAATGAGACATTACTTTTTATGATATCAGGCGACCCATTATGTAGCAGAGCATGGTTCTGCCATCCCCCAATTCTCTACTGCAAATGAAACCACATGTCACTTGTATATCTCCACATTGGTTTCAACTTTCTGCTTGTGACTTTGGGAAATCTTTTTTTTTTAATTTTTTTAAAATTTTTAAATTTTTTTTACAAATAGTTTATTGTCAAATTAGTTTCCACATAACACCCAGTGCTCATCCCCACAAGTGCCCNTTATTTCGCTCAGCATAACACCCTCAAGGTCCAACCATGTTGCTAAACATGGCCACATTTCATTGTTTCTCATTGCCATGTAGTATTCCATGGTATAGATAAACCACATCTTCTTGATCCATTCGTCCGTTGATGGACACTTAGGCTCTTTCCATGTTTTGGCGATTGCTGAGAGTGCTGCTAAGAACATTGGGGTATGNAAAACTAATAGGCAACCAAAGGAATGGGAAAAGATAGTTCCAAATGACATATCAGATAAAGGGTTAATATCCAAAATCTATAGGGAAATCTTTTCTGATTGGGTTACCATTGGAGCTCTCCTCCTCCAGCTCTTTACAGACATCACACAAAGCATCTTCTCTGAGGCAGCACATCCAAGGGTCCCTCCTTAACATCTCATGGGCTGCCCTTAGGTGCTTAGCAGTGACATCACAGATCAACATTTCCCCCAAGTGAGCAGGAAGCAGGCCTCATGGCTACATTCCGTTCTGCCCCCTACTCCCAGTTCTTTCTCCTACATTAGCAACATGAGCCAAAGGGGGCATGCTGTTGGAACACAAAATTTGTTACAGAAACTTTACAACTACTACATGTTTCTTTGATTACAATAATGTGAAATTCATCTTTGTCAGAAAAGTACATGACTTACTAGAGAATACTACTTTTTAGTTGTTGAATATGATAACTATTATATTATGAACGTAAGCAGGGTTGGGAATACTGCACAGAGAGCAGTGTGTGAAGTAGTTTAGCACAATTTTAACAGTATGCAGTTTGTAATCAGAGAACTGTGTTCAGCTTCCAGTTTGGCTACTTATAAGGTATGTGTCTCTCCATGCCTTGATTTCCCCATCTATCAATTGAAAGAATAAAAATACACCTGAGGGATATTTGAGAATTAAATAAAATGATATGTGCATGGAGTTATTATAGGTCTTGGTCCATTGTAGGGCTAAGAAATGCTGGTTAGATGGTTATAGTTATGGTCCCAGCCACTGTAGGAGATTCTTTAAGATCCACAACAGTGGTCAGGGTAGCTGAGGAAGAGGGAAGAGGACCAGTTAGCTGGTCATATAGGTGGAAACAAAAACATGTCAGTGGGCCCAAACACAAGGTTTTGTGGATTCTGAAGTTTACTTTGGTTTCCCTTTGAACATCTGATGCTTCTTACAGTTTGCTAAAAAAGTGCTTTGGATCTCCTCTTGGCTTCTATGAATATGATTTTAGTGTTCTTTTCCGTCTATAGATTCCTGTGCTCTTGAACCTCAGCCAAGATCCTGAGGTCAGCCTGCCTGCACCACCACTCATGTATGCCCTGGCCCTTGGCGCCTGCCTGGGAGGTAAGGAGGTACTAATGCATGCAGGGAAGGGGCCACCAATGCTGTAGTGAGCATGAAGTGATGGTTAGTAGATGCCAACTTGAAAGTAAATTAAGGAGAGTCTGAATGATTTCCTGAGTGGAAACCCATCTTCAGCTTTGACTGAGCCAATTCTAGAGCTGTTTTGTTCCTCTGAGAAGCCCTTCTGCTCTCTGCAGAACTTCCCCTGACATTCCAAGATGGCAACCTGAGGACAATCATTACTGACATCTCAAAGTGAATGTGCTCCCATGCCACACCCACACTGTACCCACACAGATGTGGCTTATATTTAGAAACAGATTTTGAACCTGAAGTCATCTTCAGTTGCAGTCTTATTCTCTCTGTAAGGGGTTGGGGAAGAAGAGATGAGTGGGTAAGCAAAGAACTAGAGACTCTAACCTAAGAGTAAAAAGAAAGATTAAAGATTTTTCTTTTTTGGAAAGGGGTATTGTCCTTTGGAGAAGTTGAAAAGTGAATTAGAGAAAGTGTCAGGAGAGACTAACCTCTGGTAAGCAAACAGAAGGGCTTTGATCATCTTTTGAGGGAGCTGCATTAGAGTTCTTCTCGTATTTAGGAGCCCTAATCACCGTTGGGAACACAAAAAGATTTTGAAGAATCTTAGATAAACACACCATTTTAAGTTTTTATTCTTTTATCCAAGCATGCTTAGATAATCCAGTGTGCTTTGTTCTTTGATTGATCTGTGACGATTAAGTCAATAACTTTCCATTTATTTTATCTCTTTGTTTACAAAGGGGGATTAATGTTATTCAGTGAAGTTGCTATGATTTCTGGAGACAGCTAATTCATCTAATTCAACAGCTGAGATCTCAAGTTCTTATGAGACTGCAGACCTGTTAAAATGCCCCCATTTAAGCATTAGCCCTAGGAAAAGCAATAAGTGTGTTCACAGCTACATTTAACATCAATGATAGAAGCAGAAATAGAGTAACTGGAAACGTGTCCTTTCTGTGGGACTTTGTTCATTAAACATTCCTGAGCTTCTGCTATAACCTGATACTGTGTTATTGAGTGGGGAGACAGTCATCTAAGCTAAGGTAACACCTTAAACAGAGACATATTCTCATGGCAGCAATCACAGAGTGCTTAGGGAGCATGAGAGAGAGAGAGAGAGAGAGAGAGAGAGAGACTAGAGGGAAAGTCATAGAGAGTTCTCCAGAGAGGAAAATTTTGAGTCACATCTCAAAGAGTGAGAAGCCTCTAGATAGTGCTGATTCCCCCAGAACATGTAGAAGCAATGTGGATGGAATTATCAAGGACGTGGACTATTTATACGACTATTAATTTAAAATATAAATAAACATTTGTTGACTGAGCCCCCTCTGAAAGCATGTATACAGCTATAATTAATAATAAATATATTAAATCTTGGAATCTTTGTAACCTAGTAGCTCTGATCATTGAATGACACTTGTTCCTGGATTGCAGATGTCCAGTTGTACTTAGTGTTAACTCTACACTTATTCTGTCAGGGACCCTTGCTCATTGACTCAAAGTTTGGAATTACTTTTCTGAAAATTGTGGTAAAACGTATATGGCATACAGCTAACAATTTTTAGCATTTTAAAGGGTATGCAATATTATCAGCCATTAGATAAGTGTAAATTAAAGCTATAATAAGATATCAACCATACCTATAGAATGGCTAAAATAAGAAATGGTAACAACATCAAATATTGACAAGGATGTGGGGAAACTGTATTACTCATATATTATCATTGGGGCTATAGAATGGTACCACATCTCTGGAGAATAGTTAGTCAGTGTCTTAAAAAACTAAAACTTGCAGCTATAAAACTTGCTCATTTTATAATCCAGCAGTTGCACTCCTGGACGTTTATTCTAGAGCAGTGAAAACTTATATTCACCCCAAACCTACATACAAATGTTGATGGAGGCTTTGTGATAGCCAAAAGGTAGAAACAAACCAGATATCTTTCAAGAAACTGTGTTACATCCCTACCATGGAATGCTACTCAAAATAAAAAGAAATTAAATGCTGACATACACGGCAACCTTGATGAATCTCCAAGGAATTTTGTGGAGTGAAAACAGTCAATCTCAAAAGGTTACAGACTCTGCGTTTCCACTTATATGATATTCTTGAAACGATAAAGTTATAGAATGAAGAGTAAATTAGTGGCGGGGATGGGGGGGCGGGCAATGAGTTCGTTAAGTACCGGGCAAGGTGGAAGGAAGTTGGTATGACTATAAAGGGGTTACAGGAGGGATCATTGTGGTGATGAAAATGCTCTGTATATTGAGTGTATCAATGTCAATATTCTGATTGTGACATAGTACTATGGTTTTGAATTCTATTGCCATTGAAGAAAACGTAAATGGTATATGGGATCTCTTTATATTATTCTTTACAATTTTGTATGAATGTAAAATTACCTCAAAATAAAACTTCAAATAAAGAATAAAAAAAGGGAAAAGTCAGAGGAAAAATTGATTAAATATATAATTACTAAATAAATATAGATAGATAGGCTGACGAGAAATAAAGTTAAACAAATAGCCCAGAATCTAGAGGCAAAGGTCAAAGAATATATTATAGAAGAAAAAATAATACACATAAAAGTTCATTATGGGGGGGCGCCTGGGTGGCTTAGCCGGTTGAGCGTCCGACTTTCGCTTAGGTCATGATCTCGCGGTTCATGGGTTCGAGCCCCACGTCGGGCTCTGTGCTGACTGCCAGCTCAGAGCCTGGAGCCTGTTTCGGTCTGTAACTCCCTCTCTCTCTGACCCTCCCCTGCTCACACTGTCTCTCTCTCTCTCCTAGAAATAAATAAAAACATTTAAAAAAATTTTTAAAAAAGTTCATTATGGGAAATCCCATATTTAACTTCTAGGAAAATCTCAGGAAGGATAGAATTAAATTAAAGAAGGAATTTATCCAGGAAATAATAGAAGCAAATTTTCCAGAGTAGAAGTATTACACAATACATGCAAATGTCATCTTTGTGAAATTTTAGAACTCAAAGAGGCTTAGAAACTTGCTCAATGTCATACAACTAGTAAATCTCAGAACTGGGAATCCACAATAGTGACACCTAGGACCTCTTTCTACCTATCACATGGAACCCATACCATGTGTCGGATACCATCAAAGTCTGTTAGCATCTTATTAAATTGCTGCAACAACCATTGACATCTATATCCAGGGAAAGTGGTGACTGTCCTCATTTTATTCACACGTAGCTGTCTCCCCTACATTTCTTCCCCAGTGATGATGAGTGAGACAGCTCTGTGCCAAAGACACTTGAGTCAAGGAGACATAAGGGAGTTATTCTGTGGGAATAGAGGGGCTTCTGGTAATGATTTCCCTGATCCTGAGAACAAACCTTAGGCAAGAGACTGGTCCCACTTCTTTCTCTGGATACTATCCCCTCACATGTAGTAATGAGATGCCTGGAGCCATTTCCAGCCCAACTGTGGGGCCAAGACAGTGTGGATGAGTGGCAGAGCACACATGTGCAGATAACTGGTTCTAGACAATGCCACTGATCTCTGAAACAAACAATGAGTCCTGATTTCCTCCGCCTATGGCTGCCTGTTATAAGAGATAAATTCTCTATATTACCAACACCATCCTGTTTTGCATCTTCCTTTATCCTTCCTTACAACCCAAACCATCTTAATATAACAAAGCTGGTCAGTGACTACTCATGGTCATACAGCTTAGCAGATTTGAGATTTTGATGGAGGTCTTCAGAACCAAATCTAGCATTCTTTCCACAATGTCTGCTGATATTCTCTATTTCCAATGTTTGTGCAGGACCTGTGGTCTGGCTGGAAAACACTGCTCCCATTCTCTTCTCTGCATCCCTGTACTGTAATAGTTGCTCTGGTAGCTCATCTCCTCTGCTTGGTTCATTTTGGTGGCCAATAAGATATGAGGGAAACCTGCTTTGGAGCCCCTTGATATAGATTCTTCCCTTCTGATAAAAATGTGTTGCTATCAGTTCTTCTTCATGCTTCCTACCTTAGATGTAACCAAAAAACCATTGGAGATGGGAGGGAGAGGCCAAGAGAATTATGAAGATCTGCCTCTGACATTACATGAGACATTGAACTGATTCTCCAGACGTCTGCCCCCAGACTTCTTGTTACAAGGAAGATTATTTCCCTTTGTATGTAAACCAGTGTTAGCTAGGTTTTCTGTTACCCATAGCTGAAAGCATTCTTAAAAGAAACAGTGCTCAGTGAAAATACATTAATGCACCACCTTCCAGTTTACAAGGTATTAAGGAGGCTGAATGCAAAGCAATGACTGAAAACCAGGCCTGGGGAAAGGAGGTCAGGCTGTGAGGACATATCCCAGTGCAAAAAGGGCTTTGGGGGAATAGCAATCCCCAATGTGCCATCCGTGGTACATTCCTAAAAAGGTGGATAGGAGTCAAATGTACAAAAGCTGAGCAACTGCTTTACATAGAGAAATCAGCCCAGCCCTTGGTCATTTCTCTGTCTCATCTTCCATCTAAGGAAAGAATTTGAACCATGGGGTGTTTCATTTCACCTCTCTGTCCCCACCCTGCCCAAGTTGTCATGCAGCCAGGAAACCAAGCTCTTACACCTTCCCTGACATTCCATTCCCTGAATCCAGAATTGCTCAGGAACAAATTTACCTACTGAGCCAGTGCACCTTGGCAACATGAGGTAGGAAATGGAAAGGGCGTCCCATTTTCTGGCAAGTGGCACATTGCAATTGAGGAATTCATATCACGGTGCAGTATGATGAAATGCTATTGATCTAAGGAATGGCATATTAACTGGAAGAAAAGGGGTATTTTTTTCAATCATCTCCTTTCAACAGGAGAGAAGAAAAATGTTGCTTTTTAGTTTTAGAGCTCACATAGGTTGCTGAATATTCCCCTAGATCACATGTTAAGCTCCATGCAGTCCAGAAGCAGAGCTCTCCATGTTAAGTCCTGGAGAAGCAGTGTTTGGGAGTGGCAGGGAAGACACCATCCAGGCACTGAGGTGTGTGCCCTGCAGTGGAGGATGGTAGGCAGGGTTCTCTGAAGATCATGGGCTTCCCTTGGGGACAGCTTTGGGAGACTTGGAAACATTTACAGGGAAGGATGATTTGCCAGGGTGTGGAATCTCACTGGCAGGTCACCTCACTCAGAGCAGGAGCCAGCTGGCTGGCAGGGTGATGGGATGTGTCAGTGTGACACACCAAGAGTAGGCTGTCTGGAGCCATCATTGATATTGAATTTGTATGTCACCATCTGCTCAATACCTTTAGATGCTTTCTATGACTCTCTACCGAAAGGCCTTGAGTCTATGTCACACAGACTGGATCTTGCCTTCTCTGATACTTCTCTGGAGCCAAAACAGCTGGTTCTAGTCTTGGGCTCATCACCTCCCAGCCTTGACATCTCAGCACATTGATTTTCTGTGCCTGTTTCTTCATGGGGACATTGAGAACCTTAGGGATCATGATCAAGATGAGACTCCAAGCCTTTAGAATGCTTTTGATCCTGAGGAGACACTGAGCAGATATCTGGTCTTGTCCTTCTCAAACCCTTTTCCAGTAGAACTCACCTTACACCCAGGCCTTGTTGAAGCTGGTTGTTCCTTCCCATTCTCCTTTCTGCCTCCTAAATCTCCTCTTCGTCAGGACAGCCCTACTGTCTGACCATGTCCCAATGAACTTGGCCCTCTCAACATTTCTCTCAGCTTCTGTGATCACATGCCTGCTATGCATCTCCTGCATGGTATTTCTGTCCTGTCTCCCCAAGAACATGTACCCCATGAGCCCCCAGAGGGTATGAGCTAATTTGTCCACAGAAAGCAGGTGGAGGGTGAGAGGGAAGAGCTGCTTAGGATTAGGAAATTAGCAAGAAGCTAATGGAAATCAAGGAGGGGAGTAGAGACAGATGTCTGTATTGAGATGGAAATAAACTCAGTTCTAGCAGATATCTGAAACAAAGGGGTCTTCAGAATGGTCCTGAAATACTGGGATCACCTGAATGAGGTTTCTATCACTACTGTAACACACAGACAAATTTAGGGAATTTATTATCTCATATTTCTTGTCTTCCAGGTAAGGATGGCTCAGATAGACCTCTGCTTAGAGTCTCATGAGGCCAAGATCAAGGTGTCTGCAGGCTGTGTTCCCTTCTGGTAGTAGTGGGATGGGTCTACTTCTGAGCTCACTCATATTGTTGCCAGGATCAAGTCCCTTGCAGCTCTAAGATTGAGTACTCATACGTTTCTAGCTATAAGTTGGGCTGCCCTTAGCTCCAGAAGGCCTCTCTCATTCTGGAACTTGGGCCTAAATCTCAGAGTTAGCAATGGTGTGTGGAATCCTGCTCATGGTGTGAATACCTCTCATCCATTTCAGATCTTTCCTGAGATCCCTCTGACCCTTCTGGAATCTCTCTGACTTCCCCACCCCATTTCTTCTACCACTCTCACCCCTCCCTGGGTTCTCTTTGAGCCCCTGAGATCTCTCTGACTCTCCCTTTGAGGCTCCTTTTCTGCTTTCATCTGGAGAAAATTTTCTGCTTTTAAGGGTTCATGTGATTCAAGGGGTCCACCTAGATACTCCAGGATAACCCCCCATTCTTAGGGTCCTAACCTGAATTACTCCTGCAAAGTCTGCTTCGCCATGCAGGGTAACATGATGGCATAACCACAGGTCCTGAGGATTAAGGAATGGACTTCTTTGCAGTGGGTCTGGGGAGCATTGACCAGCTCCCCCATCACCTGAAGCAAGCCAGTATCACCCGTAGTCTAGAGCGTTCCCCAACCAGGATACCTGTTTCCTTTATCACCACCCTAGTTTGCCCTGCACACAGCAGACTGATGTCAGCCTGTAATGCCTTTCATTTCTCTTGGTCATGTGCAAATAGTCCACTGCTCTTCCTGTTATTCTGGGTAGGGCCGTATACTCTTTTATTTTTTAAATAGTCTATTGTCAAGTTGGTTTCCATATAACACCCGGTGCTCATCCCCACAAGTGTCCTCCTCCATGCCCATCACCACCCTTCCCTTCCCCAACCTCCATCAGCCCTCAGTTTGTTCTCAGCATTCAAGAGTCTCTCATGGTTTCCGCCCTCCCTCTTCCACACTATTTTTCCCCTTCTTTTCATCCATGGTCCTCCATTAAGTTCCTCCTAATCCTCCTATACGTGCAAACATATGGTATCTGTCCTTCTCTGCTTGACTTATTTCACTCTGCATAGCAGCCTCAAGGTCCATCCATGTTGCTACACATAGCCAGATTTCATTCTTTCTCATTGCCATATAGTATTCCATCGTATAGATAAACCACATCTTCTTGATCCATTCGTCAGTTGATGAATACTTAGGATCTTTCCATGTCTTGGGTATTGTTGAGAGTGCTTCTATGAACATTCGGGTACATGTGCCCCTATGCATCAGCACACCAGTATCCCTTGGGAAAATTCCTAACATTACTATTGCTGGGTCATAGGGGAGTTCTATTGTTACTTTTTTGAGGAACCTCCACACTGTTTTCCAGAGAGGCTCTACCAGTTTACATTCCCACCAACAGTGTAGGAGGGTGCCTGTTTCTCCACATTCTCCCCAGCATCTAGAGTCCTCTGATTTGCTCATTTTAGCCACTCTGACTGGGTGAAGTGGTATCTCAGTGTGGTTTTGATTTGTATTTCCCTGATGAGGAGGGATGCTGAGCATCGTTTCATGTGTCTGTTGGCCATCTGGATGTCCTCTTTGGAGAAGTGTCTGTTCATGTCTTCTGCCCATTTCTTCACTGGATTGTTTTTTGGGTGCGGAGTTTGATGAGTTCCTTATATATTTTGGATACTAACCCTTAATCTGATATGTCATTTGCAACTATCTTTTCCCATTCTGTCAGTTACCTATTAGTTTTATGGATTGAAAAACTTTGCCGTGCAGAAGCATTTTATCTTGATGAGTTCCCAATAGTTTATTTTTGCTCTTGATTCCCTTGCTTTTGGGGATGTGTCAAGTAAGAAATTGCTGTGGGTGAGGCCAAGGAGGTTGTTTCCTGCTTAATCCTCTAAGATTTTGTAGGTTTCCTGTCTCACATTCAGGTCCTTTATCCATTTTGAGTTTATTTTTGTGTATGGTATAAGGGAATGTTCTAGTTTAATTCTTCTGCATGTTGCTCTCCTGTTCTCCCAGCACCATCTGTTAAAGATGCTGTCCTTTTTCCATGGGATACTCTTTCCTCCTTTATCCAAGATTAGTTGGCCATATATTTGTAGGTCCAATTCTGAGTTCTCAATTCTATTCCATTGGTCTATGTGTCTGTTTTTGTGCCAATACCATACTGTCATGATGATGACAGCTTTGTAGTAGAGGCTAAAGTCTGGGATGGTGATGCCTCCCGTTTTACTTTTCTTCTTCAAGATTATTTTGGCTATTCGAGGTCTTTTGTGGTTTCATACAAATTTTAGGATAGTTTGTTCTAGTTGTGAGAAGAATGCTGGTGCAATTTTGATTGGGATTGCATTGTATGTGTAGATTGCTTTGGGTAGTTAATGACATTTTAACAATATTTATTCTTCCAACCCATGAGCGTAGAATGTTTTTCCATTTCTTTGTGTCTTCTTCAATTTCCTTCATAAGTTTTCTATAGTTTTCATCATATAGATCTCTTATATGTTTGGTTAGGTTTATTCCTAGGTATTTTATGGTTTTTAGTGCAATTGTGAATGGAATCAGTTTTTTGATTTCTCTTTCTGTTGCTTCATTGTTGGTGTATAAAAATGCAACCGATTTCTGTACGTTGATTTTGTACCTCGCGACTTTGCTGAATTCATGGATCAGTTCTAGTAGATTCTGGTGGAGTCTGTCAGGCTTTCTGTGTAGAGTATCATGTCATCTGTGAAAAGTGAAAGTTTGACTTCTTGTTTGCCAATTCTGATGCCTTTTATTTCCTTTTGTTGTGTGATTGCTGATGCTAGGACTTCTAGCACCATGTTAAACAACAGTGGTGAGAGTAGACGTCCCTGTCATGTTTGTGACCTCAGGGGAAAAGCTCTCAGTTTTTCCCCATTGAGAATGATGTTAGCTGAGGGCTTCTCATAGAATACTTTTATGATGTTTAAGTAACTTCCTTCTATCCCGACTTTCTCTAGGGTCTTTATTAAAGAAACAATGCCGTATTTTGTCAAATGCTTTTTCTGCATCTATTGACAGGATCATATGGTTATTCTCTTTTCTTTTGTTGATGTGGTGTATCACGTTGATTGATTTGCAAATATTGAACCATCCCTGTAACCCAGGAATGAATCCCACTTGATCATGGTGGATAATTGTTTTTTCTGCTGTTGAATTCGATTTGCAAGTATAGTGTTGAGGATTTTTGCATCTGTATTCATCAAGGATATTGGCCTGTAGTTCTCTTTTTGTGCTGGGTCTCTATCTGGCTTGGGAATCAAAGTGATGCTGGCTTCATAGAATGAGTCTGGAAGTTTTCCTGCATTTTCTATTTTTTGGAATACCTTAAGAAGAATGGGTATTAGCCCTGTCTGGTAGAATTTCCCAGGGAAGCTATCTGGCCCAGTGGCCTTTTTTGTTGGGAGATTTTTTTTTGGGGGGGGGGAGATTTTTGATAACTGATTCAGTTTCTTCGCTAGCTACGGGTCTGTACAGATTTTCTACCTCTTCCTGTGTGAATTTTGGTAGTGCATGTGTCTTTAGGAATTTTTCCATTTCTTCTCAGTTGTCAAGTTTGTTGGCATATAATTTTTCATAGTATACCCTGATATTTGTATTTGTGAGGGATTGGTTGTAATAAATCCATTTTCATTTATGATATTGTCTATTTGAGTGATCTCTCTTTTCTTTTTGAGAAGCCTTGTTAGAAGTTTGTCAATTTTGTTTATTTTTTCAAAAAACCAATTCTTGGTTTCATTGATCTGTTCAACTGGTTTTTTTCCTATATTGTTTATTTCTGCCCTGGTTTTTATTATTTCTATTTTCCTGCTGTTTTTGGGGTGCTCTTGTTGCTTTCCTTCCAGTTTCATTAGATGCATTGTTAGATTTTGTATTTGCGCCTTTTCTATTTTCTTGAAATAGTCCTGGAGTGCAATGTTCTTTCCTCTTAGAACTGCCTTTGCCGCATCTCAAAGAGTTTGGATTGTTGTATTTTCATTTTCACTTGTTTCCATATATTTTTTAAATTTCTTCTCTAAATGCCCGATTGGCCCATTCGTTCTTTAGTAGGGTGTTATTTAACCTCCATGTTATTGGAGATTTTTCAGGTTTTTCTTGTGGTTTATTTCATGTTTCATAGCGTTGTGATCTGAAACTGTGCATGGTATGATCTCAGTTCTTTTATATTTATTGAGGGCTGCTTTATGTCTCAGTATGTGATCTATCTTGGAGAATGTGCCATGCTCACTTGAGAAGAAAGTGAATTTCATGGCCTCAGGATGTAGAGTTCTATATATATCTGTCAAATCCATCTGGTCCAATGTATCATTCAAATCTCTTGTGTCTTTAGCGATTTTCTATCTAGTTGATCTATCCATTGCTGTAAGTGGAGTATTAAAGTCCACTGCTATTAGCACATTCTTATTCATAAGAGTGTTTCTGTTTCTGATTGTTTTATGTATTTGGGTGCTTCCAAATTCGGTGCATAGACATTTGTAATTATTAACTCTTCCTGATGGACAGACCCTGTAATTATTATATAATGCCCTTCTTCATCCCTTGTTACTACCTTTATTTTAATGTCCAGTTTGTCTGATATAAGTATAGCTACTCTGGCTTTCTTTTTATTTCTAGTAGCATGATAGATATTTCTCCATCCCCTTGCTTTCAATCTGAAGATGTCCTCAGGTCTAAAATGAGTCTCTTGTAGACAGCAAATCGATGGATTTTGTTTCTTTATCCATTCTCTTACCCTATATCTTTTTATTGGAGCATTTAGTCCATTTACATTCAGTGATATTATTGAAATATGTAGATGTAGAGTCATTGTGTTCTCTGTAGGATTCATGCTTGTAGTGGTGTCTCTAGTATCTTGCGTTGCTTGCAACGTTTCCCTCATAGCGTCCTCCTCAGGATTTCTTGTAGGCCTAGTTTAGTGGTGATGAGTTCTTTCAATTTTTGTTTATTTGGGAACACTTTTATCTCTCCTTTCATTCTGAATGACAGGCTTGTCATTCCCTTTGTATCTTAGGGACCTTTTATCCCTAGCTGCTTTCAGAATTCTCTCTTTATCCTTATATTTTGCCAGTTTCACTATGATTGTCATGCAGATGATTGATTCAAATTATGTGTGAGGACAGTTTCTGTGCCTCTTGGATTTCAATGTCTGTTTCCTTCCCTAGATTGGGGAAGTTCTCAGCCATAATTTTTTCAAGTACCCCTTCAGTGCCTCTCTCTCTCCTCCTCTTATGGAATTCCTAATATACGGATATTGTTCCGTTTGATTGTATCACTCAGCTCTCAAAGTCTCCTTTCATGCTCGTGGACCAACTTATCTCTCTTTTTCTCGGCTTCCTCTTTTTCTATAATTTTGTCTTCTAATTCACCTATTCTCTTCTCTGCTTCTTCAGTCTGTGCATTTGATGTCTCCATTTCATGATGCACCTAATTTATAGCATTTTTAAATCCATCACAACTATTTTTAGCTCCGTAGTCTTTGTAGCAATAGCTTCTCTGATTACTTCCATGCCTTCTTCAGGCCTAGCGATTAATTTTATTACTATTGTTCTAAATTCATGTTCAGTTATGTTGCTTATATCTGTTTTGAGCAGTTCTTTTGCTATTTTTCTTCCTGGAATTTCTTTAGAGGAGAATTCTTCCATTTCATCATTTTGGCTAGCTTTCTGTCTCTTGTCAGTTTTAAAAGCTCTTTATGCGCTCTGCACCTGCGAGTACTGCTATATTAAAGGAGGCTCTTTGACTCTCCAGGGCCTGTCCATTCAGGAAGTGTTCTTTGAATGGTGTTTCTTGGTCTCTCTTGTTGAGACTTTGGTTATTTTATTTCCCTACTCGTAGTGACATTTGGGACTCTCCCCATGTGTATTTTGGCTTGTTTCTGAGGTAACCCTGAAAAGAAAAACAGACAGACAAACACAAGGGAACATAGGCATGCAAACACACAGACAAATCGAAAAAAGAAGCAAACTGAAAGTGAATATGAGAAAAGAGAAAAGAAGAAAAGAAAGAAAAACCATAAGAGAAAAGACAGTCTAAAAGCATAAAACCAAATTTCTCAGCCACAAATAAAGAGCAGGTTGTATGCAGTCTTGATGGTAGAGCATATACAAAGAGGAAATGACTGGGTAGGGAGAAATAGAAATTGGACAATGGCAAGACAGAGAGACTAAAAGGCTTAATTCAGAGAAATATAGAGGAGAATATGGTAGGAGGCAAGGAGAAAGAAACGAAGATAATGTTACCCAAAGAAACAATATAGTCTGATTATTTCCGAGTAGGAGGATGCGAAAGGAAGGTAATGACGGAGGTGGAGAATAGGCATCAAGAGAATGGGTTAAATGTGACTGTTTAAGCATACCGATGACCAGAGTACCCAGTCCAGCAGAGGAGAGCAGAGACAAGAAAAATGTATCTGAATAGAAAGAATTGATCTAGAGTTAATCATGGCAATGCTCCATGTTGGTCTCTCCCAGACTCCTGTTTAAAAAAAAAGAAAAAAAGAAGCACTCCACTGTGGATGGGTGTGGTTTGGTGTAGTCAGGTCTTGCCTCCACTATGGTCCCTAGGGCCGCTTCCTGAGGCCCCACCTTGGTGGTTGAGGGGGGAAAAATGGTGGCGCCCCAGTCCCTTCTTGAACCAAGTATTTGCAAGTCACTCTTTTGAGTCTGATCTCCCTGTGCTGCGGGAGTAGCCAAGGTGGGCCATGTTCTATCTCCCAAGCTCCACCTCGTTTCCAGATCTTAGTTCAGGTGCTTTATTGATACTGCCCGAAATGTAATCCCACAGGCTGGGTCGCTTCCCAGCTGGGGATTGAGCTGGGAGAGCAGTGGAGCAGTTTCTCCTGGCACCACCTGGGTCCGGTGCTCCCACCCAAAAGAAAGCACCACAGCTAGAAATAAGATCCCTCTTCACCCCGGGCTGAGGTTTTTCTCTTCTCCAGGGACAGTTCTATGGGCAATTTCAGCTGTTCTTTCTCTTCCCATAGTCTCTCCACGGCTCTCCATGGAGCGGCTCTGGTCCCAGCCAATTTTTATCTTCCCCGGTTGGCAATCACTGCACCTATGAGGCTGTCTTCTTAGTGAATTCTGTTTCTTTTCCTCCCAGACTCCTGCAATTCAGTGTCCTATGGCTTCAGGCCTTCTCTGTTTGAGAGATGCGGGCAAGCAAAATGTATGGAACTCCCTACTTCTCCACCATCTTGCCTATGGCCCTATTGAGTTGTTAAGATCTAAAGTCTTTATCTTTTGAGCAAGCATATAAATGGATGTGACATGCTATGTCAAAGGTTTTATTGAAAAAAAAAACAGTCTAAATTGTCTATGGAGGAAAAACAGAGAGAGTAAGATGAAGCTTGAGTTCACTAGTCTTTGCACAGGCAGTCCGGGATGCATATCTGACAGGTAGTTTTGTTGCCTGCCTATGAGTTTCAATAAGAGGCTAAGGACTGCAAGGAGGAAGGGGAAGGAGTGTGCATTCAGCTGAGTGTCATTTTAACTGGCATCTCATCTGCAAAGGCCTCTCGTGGGGAACGGACCCCAGGCTGTGTGCCTCCTTTAGTGGAAAAATCCAGAAGGCTACGTTGCTCTAAGGTTATTTATTTTGTACTTCTCTCCATACACAGCACTCTGGAAGATGTAGAGATACTATGGTGCTGGATTTTCAGAAAAGGCAGCACTTAGGGGTTCAGCTAATGTAGCCAGGACTCCACCCTTGGTCCTCTTCTTCCTGCTCTGCTTTTACTTATGTTGTCTAGTGTCAGAGAGGCTGCTCCCTTGTGCCAACATGAAGTAGGCAGCTCCAGATTTGTGTCTTACAGTTCACTAGTCCTTAGAAAACAGACTCTTTTCCTTGGTGGTTTATGCACACATGTCAGAACTGAGAAAAACTGGCTGAGCCTGGGTAATATGCCTATTCTTAAGCCCTGACCTCTGAGATTAGGGGTTAAACAATACTGATCAATTTCATCAAACAAGTTAACCTTTCCCTGAATCAGTCATGATGTTGGGGATGGTCTTGAGTCACATTCCTCTCCATGAGACCTCACTGGTATGTATGCATGTGTAGGTTATGACTCCACACAGATTTTCTACAGTGTCAAAAAGGCTCACCCAGAGAAGTATTTAATTATTCCACTTGTTTGCATCCATTCTTCCATCCACAGACAGGATTTTCTGGTGGGTGTCTGGGCCTGGAGTCCTAAAGAAGGTGGTTCTTATCTGAAATCCCATTCTACTGCTCTGAAGACACCTGTTCTCTCCTACAGTTGTTAGCCTGCCTTACATTTTCCTCTAAGCGATAAATGCTACCATATCCCACAGTGATTTGTCAATTCTCCTTAGCATTTCCTCTTTTCTATCACATAGAACAGTCATAGTCCTGGGGCGCCTGGGTGGCTCAGTCGGTTAAGTGTCCGACTTCAGCTCAGGTCATGATCTCATGGTTTGTGGGTTCGAGCCCCGCATCGGGCTCTGTGCTGACAGCCAGCTCAGAACCTGGAGCCTGTTTCGGACTCTGTGTCTCCCTCTCTCTCTGACCCTCCCCTGCTCATGCTGTCTCTCCTTCTCTCTCAAAAATAAATAAAACATAAAATTTTTTTAAAAAAGAACAGTGATAGTCCTATCTGTAAATGAATTTCAGTATTTATAAGCAGTGAACTTATTTTCTGGTTGTCAGTGTTTTGTTTGTTTTCTGCAGATATTTGCAAAACAATTACTTTGATAGTACCTATAAAGTAATCAAGTCAAAAGCCTGTGAGATGATTTGAATATTACAGAACAAAAGATAAAAGAAGGCTACTACTAAAATAAACTGAAATTTTATTTTACTTTAAAATTTTTGATTCCAGGTAATGGGACACTGATTGGAGCATCGGCAAATGTTGTTTGTGCAGGAATTGCTGAGCAGCATGGATATGGATTCTCTTTCATGGAATTTTTCAGGTGCTTAAAACTCATTTTAAATTTATGTTTATTTAATCCATAAGCTTACTTAATTAAAAAAATAGCAATGTGTACTTTTAAGCACACAGTTGTTAATTGTTTTTAACAATTAGAGAGAGGTTTTTGTAGGTGAGCTTAGCCAAAAGAAAATACACGTTGAAAATTTATTGCTGGGATTAGCTTCATAACACAAAACATGATTCAGATATTCTGAATAATTCAGATTGACTCTAGGGGTCAGAACTGATTGTGGGATTCCTGGGTATTTTATGTTGTTGATCTCTTGAAAATTCCAATGGGGATTTGTGCCTTGATGATCAATGACTAGGGTGCAAAATGAGAATCTGAAGACCCCATACTAGATTGCCCAGTGAAAAAGCTTGCAGTACTTGAAAGGACCCAGGAATATCTGCAGACAAGGGCAGCCTGATAACATGCATTCATGTGTGGGCACATATCAAGAGGGCGACACAGAGATGAAGCCATGTGAGGAAGAGCAGTCAATGTTTGCTCCTGCAAAGGAAAAGCTGTTCCAAAGGAGCAAGGCCCATGCTGGAGTCCTGACTCCCTGCCTGCCTGTTTTCATATGGCATCACTGCACTTTGGAAGTAGTTGAATGGGCAGAGTAGGCATTGACAGCTTCTGTAAAATGGTGCTGCTAAAATAAACTGACACTCATTTGGAATTGAACAAGACTTCTGTTGAAGTTCTTGGACTGTAAACTCATAGCTCATGTATGCGCCGCAAAGGTTCTCAGAACCAGCCCTGCTTAAGATTTGGAACAGCAGCTCTGCCTAAAAGACAGAGTGACCTGCAGCCCATGGAGGCTATGACCTTGGGCTTCTGAAGGGCACTACTTGGCTCAGCTGGGCCTGGGGATAAAACTTCACAGTCATACCTAGGTAAGAACCAACACCAATCTCTACGTATAACACTGCTTTTGGCAGACTTATTATACTGGCCATTTCTGTTTATCAGTGACTAGTAATTCTTGACAATTTTTCTGAGACACTAAAATTAGTTAATCAACACTCCTGGAAGACTTGAGCATGGGATGGAGGGATGAGGCTGGACACTGAGCTGTGGAGACACTGAACGTACCTCTCTCAGCAGGACTCTGGCACACTGTTGCCCCAGTACTAAGAGACGGGATCTGAAACTTAGCACTTGATCACTGTCTTCCTGTTTAGAGTTCATCTGCCTCTGCTAAGCATAAAAGGAATAATCCTATCACTTAAACAAGGTTTCCATTCAAATGTCCCTGGTCTCCTCTTCTTGGTGAGCCAAATATGTGTTACACTGGCCCTCTATCTGCTGACAACTATGGATGGACTCAACAATAGGGGCTCTCATGGCCATTTAGCAACACTGGTTGGCCTTACAAGTAGGCTTGAGAGGTCTGGCATTAATATCATAAAAGATTAGAGGACTTGTAGGGCAACAATACACCCTGGTCTGATATTTTCTCCAGTGTAACATTGAAATAATATTCAGGATATCTGCTTGACTTAAAGGTTGGTGTGCAGTCACCCAGATCCTGCATAGAGCCCAAGGTTCGGCTAGAGTGGGTGATATACAGTGTGTACTGAACTTTCTGATATATGCACCTTGTGTGCAGAGTTACAGTGGTGAAAGCTAGGATAATATTTAGCAGCTTGGGGGCCTCAGAAAGATGGGTGCAAGACTGCCAGTCTTTTCTTCCAAAACCTCTTTAGCTAGTGGCCTTAAGAATGGCATCCACCTTCTTAGATGGAGAAAAAAATGTCTCTCTGGTTAGTAATGTTCAAGAGCCATATCTTATTTCTATCTGGTTCCACTTCTGATTATTCTTCTTGTCAGGTCCTTGCTGCTCAGAAATCAGAGTAGTTTGCTCATTAAATGGTCATGTAATTGTTCAGCCCATATTTGTATAAAATTGTTATTTTGAAGTTGCAAATGTATTAAATTGACTTTTATCTACCTCATTTCAAAATTTCTTTCACAAAAGGTGGCTGCCTGTGATACACAGTGCAAAATGTTGACTTTCCACTTTAGTTTTTAAAAATTACTATTTGTTTCTGACTATATAAATATATATAAAATATATAAAAGCAAAATATAAAAGTAAAAGGAAGGAAATATAAAAGTAAAAGAATAAGATATAAAAGTATCTCATAATTTTGTTACCCAGAAATAACCACCAATCAAAATTTGGTATGTTTTCTTACATTTTTTCTTCCTTTAAAGATACATATATATTTGTTAACAAAAATTTTAATCTCATTGTGTCTTACCTTTCATTTTTCAACATATATTGTGAACATCTTATCAGGCCATTAGCTATTCTTTCAAAATAGAATATATTTATACCTACAAAGTGTGAATATATCACTGTTTTACTTTTGTTGGGCATACAGGTTGCTTCCTATTCTTTGTTACCATAATCAATGCTATGTTGAATATCTTCACAGATAAAAATGTGTTTCATTATTGTTAATTGATGATAAAGCTCCTGACATACAATTGCTGGCAAAGTGAATTTTTTTTTATAAATAGTTTATTGTCAAATTGGTTTCCATATAACACCCAGTGCTCATCCACAAAAGTGAATGTTGTTTTAAATTAAGTTTTTCTGTTTAATTCTATTATAGTTAACATATACTGTTATATTAATTTTGGATATACAATATAGAGATTCAAGACTTTCATACATCACCTTCTGCTCATCATGACAAATGCACTCATTAATCCCCATCACCTATTTCACCCATCTCCTCACCTACCTTCCCTCTGGTAACCATTAGTTTGTTCTCTATAGNATAATGCTTATATATATATATATATAAAACACATATTCTTTTTTAAAACATTTTTAATAAAACATTTTTAAAATGTTTTATTTATTTTTGAGAGAGAGAGGGAGACAGCGTGAGCAGGGGAGGGTCAGAGGGAGAGGGAGACACAGAATCTGAAACAGGCTCCAGGCTCTGAGCTGGCTATTAGCACAGAGCCCGGCACGGGGCTCGAACCCATGAATCATGAGATCATGACGTGAGCCAAAGTCGGACGCTTAACCGACTGGGCCACACAGGCGCCCCAATAACACATATTCTTTATCCATTCATCTATACATGGACATTTGGGCTGCTTCCATACCATGGGTATTGTAAATAGTGCTGCATAGGGGTACATATATCTTTTTGAATTCTTGTTCTCATATTCTTTGGGTAAATACTGAGTAGTATGATTACTGGAGCATACGATAGTTCTATTTTTAATTTTTTGAGGAAACTGTATACTCTCTTACACAGTGACTGGACCACTTTTTATTCCCAACAGCAGTACACAAAGGTTTCCCTTTCTCCACATTCTCATAAATACTTGTTTATTGTGGTTATTTTTTCTTAAGGTTTTGATTTTAGCTATTCTGACAAGTGTGAGGTGGTATCTCACTGAGGGTTTGATTTGCATTTCTCTGATGATGTTAGGCATCTTTTCATGTGTCAGTTGGCCATATATATGTTTCCTTTGGAAAAATGTCTATTCATGTCTTCTGCCTATTTTTTAATTGGATTGTTCACTTTTGGAGTGTTGAGTTTTATAAGTTCCTTATATATTTTGGATACTAATGCTTCATTGGATATGTAATTTGGCATTAAGTAGGCTGTCTTTTTGTTTTGTTGATTGTTTCCTTTGCAGTGTCTAAGCTTTTTATTTTTATGTAATCTCAANAGTCCGGGAGTTTTCCTTCGATTTCTATTTTTTGGAATAGCTTGAGAAGAATTGGGATTAATTCTGTTTTAAAATGTCTGGTAGAATTCCCCAGGGAAGCCATCTGGCCCAGCGCTATTATTTGTTGGGAGATTTTGATTACTGATTCGATTTCTTCAGTAGTTACGGGTCTGTTCAGATTTTCTATCTCTTCCCGTGTGAATTTTGGTAGTGAGTGTGTGTTTAAGAATTTGTCCATTTCTTCTAAGTTGTCCAATTTGTTGGCATATAATTTTTCATAGTATTCCCTGATAATTGCTTGTATTTCTGAGGGGTTGGTTGTAATGAGTCCATTTTCATTCATAATTTTGTCTATTTGGGTGCTCTCTCTTTTCTTTTTGATTAGTCTGGCTAGAGGTTTGTCAATTTTGTTTACTTTTTCAAAAAACCAACTCTTGGTTTCATTGATCTGTTCAATTGTTTCTTTGGTCTCTATGTTGTTTATTTCTGCTCTAATTTTTACTATTTCTCTTCTTCTACTGGGTTTAGGGCGTTCTTGTTGCTCTGCCTCTAGTTCCTTTAGGTGAGCTATTAGATTTTGCACTTGCGCTTTTTCTAATCTCTTGAAATAGGCCTGGAGAGCAATGTACTTTCCTCTTAGCACTGCCTTTGCCGCATCCCATAGATTTTGAATTGTTGTGTTTTCATTTTCATTTGTTTCCATATATTTTTTAATTTCCTCTCTAATTGCCTGATTGGCCCATTCATTCTTTAGAAGGGTGTTCTTTAACCTCCATGTTTTTGGAGGTTTTCCAGACTTCTTCCTGTAATTGATTTCAAGTTTCAAAGCATTGTGATCTGACAGTGTGCATGGTATGATCTCTATTCTTTTATATTTATTGAGGGCTGCTTTATGTCCCAGTATGTGATCTATCTTGGAGAATGTGCCATGCGCACTTGAGAAGAAAGTAAATTCCCTGGCCTCAGGATGTAAAGTTCTAAATATATCCGTCAGATCCATCTGGTCCAATGTGTCTTTCAAGTCCATTATTTCTTTAGTGATTTTCTGTCTGGTTGACCTATCCATTGCTGTAAGCGGAGTATTGAAGTCCCCTGCTATTAGCACATTCTTATCTATGAGCCTGTTTCTCTTTGTGATTAATTGTTTTATATATTTAGGTGCTCCCATATTCGGTGCATAGACATTTATGATTGTTAGTTCTTCCTGATGGATAGACCCTTTAACTATTATGTAATGCCCTTCTTCATCTCTTGTTAATGTCTTTAAGTTAAAGTCCAGTTTCTTTGATATAAGTATAGCTACTCCGGCTTTCTTTTGATTTCCTGTAGCATGATATATATTTCTCCATCCCCTTACTTTTAATCTGAAGGTATCTTCCCGTCTAAAATGAGTTTCTTGTAGACAGCATATAGATGGATTTTGTTTTTTAATCCATTCTGCTACCCTATGTCTTTTGATTGGAGCATTCAGCCCATTTACATTCAGTGTTATTATTGAAATATGTGGGTTTAGAGTCTTTGTATCTTTTGTAGGGTTCATGTTTGTGGTGGTGTCTCTGGTATCTTTGTTCCTTGCAACCTTTCCTTCAGAGCATCCCCCTCAGGATTTCTTGTAGGGCTGGCTTCGTGGTGACAAATTCTTTCAATTTCTGTTTATTTGGAAAGGTTTTTATCTCTCCTTCTATTTTGAATGACAGGCTTGCTGGATAGAGGATTCTTGGCTGCATATTTTTACTGTTCATCACATTGAAGATCTCCTGCCATTCCTTTCTGGCCTGCCAAGTTTCAGTAGATAGGTCTGTCACCACTCTGATAGGTTTCCCTTTGTATGTTAGGGCCCTTTTCTCCCTAGCTGCTTTCAAAATTTTCTCTTTGTCCTTATGTTTTGCCATTTTTACTATAATATGCCTTGCAGAAGGTCGATTCAGATTACGTCTGAGTAGGTTCCTCTGAGTCTCTTGTATTTCAACGTTACTTCTTTTCCCAGGTCAAGGAAGTTCTCTGCTATAATTTGTTCCAGGACTCCTTCAGCATCTTTCCCCCTCTCTTCCCTTCTGGGATTCCTATGATACGGATATTGTTGCGTTTGACCATATTCGCTGAGCTCTCGAATTCTTCTTTCCTGTTCCTGGATCAGTTTGTCTCTTTTTTTGTCAGCTTCTTGTTTTTCTATAATGGTGTCTTCTAAATCACTTATTCTCCTTTCTGCCTCTTCAATCCGTGCTTTGGAGGCCTCTAATTTATTATGTATCTCATTTATCGCATTTTTAAATTCTTTGTGCCTACTTTTATTTTCCATCTGTCTGTAGCCATAGTTTCATGATGTCCCCTATGTTTTTTTTCAAGCCCAGCTATTAATTTTGCCATTATTATTCTAAAATATTGTTCAGTTATGCTGCTGATATCTGTTTTGAGCAGTTCATTAGCTGTCATTTCTTCTTGGAGTTTTTGGAGGAGAGCTCTTTCGTTTCATCATTTTAGTTAGCTTTCCAGCTCTTGTTGGTTTTAAAGACCTGTTATGCTCTCTGTATCTATGAGCGCTGCTATATCCAAGAAGACTCTTTGACTGTCCAGGGCCTATCCTTTCAGAGAGTGTTTTTTGAATGGTATCTCTTGGTCTCTCTTATTGGGACCTTGGTTTTTTTATTTTCCTATTCGTAGTGATATTTGGGACTCTTCACCTTGTGTACTCTGACTTGTTTCTTGAGGTAGCCGTTAGAAGGCTTTCTCAGTGGAATCTGCGTCCTTTCTCTCCCAATCTCTTGGGTTTGATACAGTTTCCTTTGGCTTCAGATCTTTTCCGTGTGATGCCTGGGCACGAGTGCAGGTACAGAGCTCCCTACTTCTCCGCCATTTTGCCCCTCCTCCCTCAATAGTTTAGTTTTGCTTTTGTTTCCCTTGCCTTAGAGACATATGTAGAAAGAAATTCTTATGGCTGATGTCAGAGAGATTACTGCATATGCTCTCTTCTAGGATTTTTATGATTTCAGTTCTCACATCTAGGATGAAACACATTTTGAGTTTATTTTTGTGTATGGTGTAAAAAAGTGGTTCAGTTTCATTCTTTTGTATGTAGCTCTCCAGTTTTCCCAAAACTAATTGTTTAAGAGACTGTCTTTTCCCAGTTGCATATTCTTGCCTCTTTTGTTTTCTTGTGGTTGATGTGTAGTTTCAAAGCATTGTGGTCAGAGTGGCTTTGATCTTATCAAATTTGTTGAGACTTGTTTTGTGGCCTAATATGTGATATCTATTCTGGAGAATATTCAATGTGCACATGAAAAGAATGTATATTTTGCTGTTTTAGGATGGAATGTTCTGAACATATTCGTTAAATCCAACTGGCCTAATGCGTCCTTCAAAGCCACTATTTCCTTGTTGATTTTCTGTGTGAATGATTTATCCATTCACGTGAGATGTTAAAGTTCCTTGCTTTTACTGTATTACTATCAATTACTTCCTTTATGTTTGTTATACTTATTGCCATTTTCTCACTTGTTTTTTTTTTTTTGTAGGTCTTCTCTGTTTCTTTCTTCCATTATCCTCTTCTCTCACAATAAGTTGCCTTTCTTTAGTGATATACTTGAATTCCTTTGTCTTTATATTTGGCATATCTACTACTGGGTTTTGATTTGTGGTTACTATTAGGTTTGTATATAACGTCTTCTGCATATAATAGTCTCTATTAAGTTGATGGTTGCTTAAATATGAGTCCATTCTTTATTCTTCACCCTAGCACATTTTAGGTATATGGTGTCATATTTTGTGAGTCCCTTCACTGCTACTTACAGATAACTTATTTTCCTGCTTGTATGCTTTTATGCTTTCTACTTTCTTCCTTATGGTCTTTCCTTCCCACTCAAAGAGTCCCCTTTAACATTTCTTGTAGGGCTGGATTAGTAGTCATTAACTCCTTTAACTTTTTATTTTCTTAAATAGTTTATTGTCAAGTTGGTTTCCA
The DNA here is from genome assembly GCF_008692635.1 of Crocuta crocuta. Lineage (NCBI taxonomy): Eukaryota > Metazoa > Chordata > Mammalia > Carnivora > Hyaenidae > Crocuta > Crocuta crocuta. The sequence continues at coordinate 52,250 of NW_027531907.1, read as the reverse complement.
TATAACACCCAGTGATCCCAACAAGTGCCTTCCTCCATGCCCATCTCCCCTCCCCCCCACATCCATCAGTCCTCAGTTTGTTCTCAGCATTCAAGAGTCTCTCATGGTTTGCCTCCCTCCCTCTCCCCCACTATTTTTCCCCTTCTTCTCACCCATGGTCCTCTGTTAAGTTCCTCCTAATCCTCCTCTACATGCAAATATATGGTATTTTCCTTCCCTGCCTGGCTTATTTCGCTCAGCATAACACCCTCAAGGTCCATCCATGTTGCTACACATGGCCAGATTTCATTGTTTCTCATTGCCATGTAGTATTCCATCGTGTAGATAAACCACATCTTCTTGATCCATTCTTCAGTTGATGGACACTTAGGCTCTTCCCATGTTTTGGCTATTGTTGAGAGTGCTGCTATGAACATTGGGGTACATGTGCTCCTATGCCTCAGCACTTCTGTATCCCTTGGGTAATTTCCTAGCAGTGCTATTGTCTGATTGGCCCATTCATTCTTTAGCCGGGTGTTCTTTAACCTCCATGTTTTTGGAGGTTTTCAGACTTTTTCGTGTGGTTGATTTCTAGTTTCAAAGTATTGTGATCTCAAAGTGTGCATGGTATTATATCAATTCTTTTATATTTATTGAGGGTTGCTTTTTGTCCCAGTATGTAATCTATCTTGGAGGATGTGCCATGTGCACTTGAGAAGAAAGTGAATTCCATGACCTAAGGATGTAGAATTCTAAATATATCTGTCAAATCCATCTGGTCCAATGTGTCATTCAAGTCTATTGTTTCTTTAGTGATTTTCTGTCTGGTTGATCTATGCATTGCTGTAAGTGGAGTATTAAAGTCTCTTGCTATTAGCACATTCTTATCCCTAAGATTGTTTCTGTTTCTGATTGTTTTTTGTATTTGGATGCTTCCGTATTTGGTGCATAGACATTTATAGTTATTAGCTCTTTCTGACGAATAGACCCTGTAATTATTACATAATGCCCTTCTTCATCCCTCGTTGCTGCCTTTATTTAAAATTTTTTTTTTATGTTTTATTTATTTCTAGGAGAGAGAGAGACAGCGTGAGCAGGGGAGGGTCAGAGAGAGAGGGAGTCACAGACCGAAAGAGGCTCCAGGCTCTGAGCTGGCAGTCAGCACAGAGCCCGACGCGGGGCTCGAACCCACGAACCGCGAGATCATGACTAAGCGAAAGTCGGACGCTTAACCAACTAAGCCACCCAGGCGCCCCGCTGCCTTTATTTTAAAGTCCAGTTTTTCTGATATAAGTATAGATACTCCAGATTACTTTTGAATATCAATAGCATGACAGATATTACTCCATCCACTTACTTTCAATCAGAAGGTGTACTGAGGTCTAAAATGAGTCTTCTACAAAATGAAATCTGGCCATGTGTTGCAACATGGATGGAACTTGAAGGTGTTATGCTGAGCGAAATAAGTCAGGCAAAGAAAGACAGGTACCACATGTTTGCACGTATAGGAGGATTAGAGGAACTTAATGGAGGACCATGGAGTAGAAGAAGGAGGAAAATATTGGGGGAGAAGGAGGAAGGTAAACCATGAGAGACTCTTGAATGCCGAGAACAAACTGAAAGTAGATGGGGGGGAAGGGATGGGGTGTGATTAGCATAGAGAAGAGCCCTTCTGGGGGTGAGCACTGGGTGTTATATGGAAACCAACTTGACAATAAACTATTAAAAAATAAAATAAATAAAATAAAATGTGTCTCCTGTAGACAGCAAATAGATGGATTTTGTTTTTCATCTATTCTACTACCCTATGTCTTTTGAGTGGAGCATTTATTCCATTTACATTCAGGGTTATTATTGAAAAATATGGGTTTACAATCATTGTGTTCTTTGTAGGATTCATGCTTATGGTGGTATCTCTGGTAACTTGTGTTCCTTGCAACATTTCCGTCATAGAGTCCCCCTCAGGATTTCTGGTTGGGCTGGTTTAGTGGTGATGAATTCTTTCAATTTTTCTTTATTTCAGAAGACTTTTATCTCTCCTTTCATTCTGAATGACAGGCTTGCAAGATAGAGGATTCTTGGCTGCATATGTTTTCTGTTCATCACACTGAAGATTTCCTGCCATTCCTTTCTGGCCTGCCAAGTTTCAGTAGATAGGCCTGTCACCACTCTGATATGCTTCCGTTCGTATCTTAGGGTTCTTTTATTCCTAGCTGCTTTCAGAATTGTCTCTTTGTCCTTATATTTTGCCAGCTTCACTATGATATATCATGCAAAAGATCGATTCAAGTTATGTCTGAGGGGAGTTTCTGTGCCTCTTGGATTTCAAAGTCTGTTTCCTTCCCCAGATTGGGGAAGTCTCTGTTATAATTTGTTCAAGGACTCCTTCAGTGCCTTTCCCTCTCTTCCTCTTCTGGAATTCCTATGATATGGGTATTGTTCCATTTGATAATATCACTCGGCTCTGGAACTCTCCTTTTGTGTTCCTTGATCAGTTTATCTCTCTTTTTCTCGGCTTCCTCTTTTTCTATAATTGTGTCTTCTAATTCACCCATTCTCCTCTCTGCCTGTTCAATCCATGCATTGGATGCCTCCATCTTATTTTGCATTTAATTTATAGCATTTTTAAATTCATCACAACTATTTTTAAGCTCCATAGTCTTAAAAATAACAACAATAGCAATAGTTTCTCTGATGTCTTCCATGCCTGCTTCAAGCCCAGCAATTAATTTTATGACTATTGTTCTAAATTCTTGTTCAGTTATATTGCTTATATCTGTTTTGAGCATTTCTTTACCTGTCATTTCTTCCTGGAATTTCTTTAGAGAAGAGTTCTTCCATTTCTTCATTTTGGCTTGCTTTCTGTCTTTTGTTAGTGTTAGCAAGGTTTACCTGCTGGTCTTCTGCAAGAGGAGAACTGCTACTTCTACTGCCACTGGGACCAAAGCCTACCATGTTAGAGTGGGTAGATCCACATGTGCAGGGGCAGAACATGCAGTTTTAGCAACGTTTTCCTGGTCCTCTTGGAGAGGGGGACCCATAGTGCCAGGACTGAGGCAGGTCTGGCTTGAGGAGTAAGATTTGCTGAAGCACAGAGAGGGGGTGTAAGCAGGTCAGCTAGTGAATGTTGGTGCTGCACAGGTTCCCACAGGTGGCCTGTGTTTATGCTGAGGGATGAGGTAGGTAAATGGCATTTGCTGTCTCCTTTTCTCCTAGAGAAGTCTCTCCTAATGGTCTCTGTCTCTCCAGGACAAGGTCTGTGATGAGTAAATAACTTTCCTATATGCCCCAGGTGTTTTTCAAACTGTTGCTTCAGTGTTGTATCTCTGTAAGATCTTTGTTGTGGTATCTCTATAAGGGCAGGGACTTAGTTTCTTAATGCCATCTAGATTCTTCCAGAGTCCACCTTGCTGAGTTTTAAAATTCTAGATGTTAAGTCCCACTAGTTGTAAGAACTCATGAAACACAGCCCTTCTGTTTTTCAAAACGAAATGTTATGGGGATTCATCTTTCCCATACAAGTTACCTAGTGTGATACTTTGTGTCTCTCCCTTTTCTGCACCCAAGGCTTCCTCCTTCTGGTGGATGGCTTGTAGTCCATTTGGCTTCCCACCACATCTCTGCCCTTCCAACCCTCTTCAGTGTGGCCTCTTCTCTACATTTATTGTGGGGTTTGTTCTGCCAGTCTTTGGGTGGTTTTCTGATAGATGTGAGTGATGTTTAGTTATATCCATGGGAGGAAGTGAGGTTAACATCCTCATACTCCTTCTTTTTAGTCTTTCTGAATTGTTTCCTTCTTAATGGCAAATGAAATAAGTGTTTCACAGTCTTTAATGAGATATAGTACAATTTTTCAGTCTAAGCATTTTGATTTTTACTCCAGTGAAGAAAAGGAAATGTAGCTGGAAGAAAAAGCACCAGGTGGGAAGTCAGGAGCTGCTCTTCCCAGGTTTGCTTCTGTACTGACCAGCTTAGTAAATTGGTCACGTCACTTTTCACTGGAATTTCACCTTCTCTTCTGGGAAAACAGGATGAAAGATAGGTCTGGGGTCTTAGTGCCTGTGACTCCACCTCAGGTTGCTGCCTCAGCTAGAGGATGGCACTTGCTGCCAGGACTCCCTAATATATGGGATCTGGGCTACAAGTGCAGCATGTGAGGAGCTGAGGCCTGAATGCCTTTAATTTATCTTTGAAGTGTAATATTTTTACTGAGATATGCCCTGGAATTGATTGTTCTGTGTAAAGTTTTCTCAGATATCTCATGGGCCCCTCTAGTTTGTAGACTCAAATTGTTCTCTTTCTTTTTCCTTTTTTTTAAGCCTCAGAAAGATTTCATGGATCATTTTTAACTGTTAATATTCATTGTTTCATGGATCTGTTCATTTTGGATCTTCTTGGGTTGTCTTCTATTTCAACCACTTTCCCTTGGATGTTATTAGCTTAATTTATTTTTACTCCCTGGCCCACTTTTCTTCTTTCTTCGATGTCCCTTATTAATTTTTCATTTGGCTATATTTTTATGGGATACCTTATAATTTAATCTTCATTTCTGATATGATTTGTTTTTTACTTTGATCTATCATTTTATTTCTTCATGTTTTTGTCTATTTCTATTCTAAGCATTTGGGTCTCTGGTTTAAGCCGTTCTTTTTGTTGTTGTTTTCTTCTTCATATTTCCATGTGTTTATTTAAGATATATATAGTTCAGTATTTAGAATGTAATGCCGTTTTGTCTTCTAGTTCATGTTTAGCCTTTTAGAGAAATATCTATTAGTTTCAGTATTGAGATTCTCATGTTCTGTTGCTTTCTTATGAAAACCTTGCATAGGGGAGATCTGATTTTATTCATGTACTTTTGTGGGTGGGTTTGGCCTTTGGGGAGCAGGTCAAAGGAATTTGAAGATTCCTAGGCTAGAGTAGCCTCTGTGGTCAGTGCCATGGACTGCAGTTTTTTAAAGGATGATTTTATTTTATTTATTTATTTTTTAGGTGAGGGAATGTCTATCAATTTTTGTTTTTTTCTCTTATAAGATTATTTCCTCCTCTTGCTGTCTTTCCCCTTCTCCTCCCAAACTCCCATGAGAACTTCTGCCTTTCTTTCTGCTGTCTTCTCTCCCAGAAAGGGATGCTGCCTGTTACTCTGTGCATATTTGCATCCTTTTTCCATTCCTGCTCTGATTGGAGGAGCAATACATACAACTAAGCATAGACTACATGAACTATCCACAAAGCGAACAAATGCTACTATGCTAAAAGTATTAATTACCTGAGATAGGAAATAGCCCCAGGGAAGCAAATTGTATTTCTTCTCTGAGGAAACAAAGTAACTACCATCACTCTGGTGCAGGAGGCTTTGGGGGAAATCCTGAAAGAGCCTGCATACCTCACCTCATAAACTCATTGCGGAGAGACTGGGTTTATTTCAGGTGTGATGGGAACACACAGAAGGGCCTTAAACAGGAAAACAATGTGATGTGATTTTTATTTTGAAAAGACCACTTTTCACTGTAATGTAGTGAGCAGATTGGAGGAGTCAAGAGTAGTAGCAGAGAGACAAGTTAGAGGCTGAGGTCTGAGGCAAGGGATTCACCTTGGGAAGGGAAAGTGGGGAAAGGGAGCTACAGTTTGGAGATGGAAGCAGCAGGGCTTAATGATGGATAAAAGCCATGTAACTTGAGCAGTGGGTGGGGGGGGCTTGCGATAACCTTGGGAGTGGGCATTTGACATTAGCCTTGGATGCTATGGGAGAAGGAGAAGAAAGAATACAGGATGCACTCTTAGTCAGGACTCTTGGTTCTGGGTGACAGAAGCCTGTATCAAATTAGCCTGGGCAAGAGGGAGAATGGCACAGCAATCTACCAACTCTGGATGGGTAGTGTCTTGGGCTTCAGAGATAATAGGAGCCAGGCCTTGCTCTCTGCATCTTTCATCACTGCCTCATTCGGTGTGGGACTCCTAAGGAATGAACACCTACAGCTCCAGAGATGAACTGAAATAGGGTCCCTCTAGCTTCTTTTAAAAATTCCCAGGGAAGGGCTCTAAATGGTTAATTTAGGTTAGGTGCCACTATTGGACCAGGGGCTTTGGCACCTAGTCCCAGCTGTTCCAGTTTGTATCCAGGCTCTTGCTGAGGCCAGTCACTAGGCAACACCCAGAAGAGGGGAGCTGATGCTGTTTGGGAGTCAAAACAATAGGCATCCACCATGTTCATGTGGGGGGTGAGGAGGACACTAGGGAAGTCTGCCTCTCAGCATCAGATTCCCAAGGCACTGACACTGTTGATGCTTCTATTCTCACTATTCTCTGGAAGAAACTTACAGAAACACGGCTCTCTATTGGTGTTTCCTGACCTTACCAAAAGGGCAAACCCTTCACTTTGAGCCAACCCACTTCCCTGAGCACTCTACCACAAACAAACTTTCTTTTCCCATGGAGACACAATGCTACCATTTGATATGATAAGTTCCAATCTCTATTTGGATCCATTGCCATTTTGGTGATCTGACAGACAGTCCTAGAGCCAATCCCAAATGTGTATATTTTAAAAGCAGTTTTATAATAATTTAAAAATACAAAAAATAATTTAACAATATTGTCAGACAACTTAATTTTTAAAAATAATTGTTCATTGTGAATCGTTCACTTTTCAAAAAAATTCTATTTTTTTTTTTACAAATAGTTTATTGTCAATTAGTTTCCACATAACACCCAGTGCTCATCCCCACAAGTGTCTTCCTCCATGCGCATCCTCCCTCCCCCCCACATCCATCAGTCCTCAGTTTTTGTCAGCATTCAAGAGTCTCTCATGGTTTACCTCTCTCCCTTTCCCCCACCATTTCCCCCCTTCTTCTCCCCCTTGTTCCTCAGTTAAGTTCCTCCTAATCCTCCTATACGTGCAAACATATGATATTTGTCCTTCTCTGCCTGACTTCTTTCGCTCAGCATAACACCCTCAAGGTCCATCCATGTTGCTACACATGGCCAGATTTCATTGTTTCTCATTGCCATGTAGTATTCCATGGTATAGATAAACCACATCTTCTTGATCCATTCGTCCATTGATGGACACTTAGGCTCTTTCCATGTTTTAGCTATTGTTGAGAGTGCTGCTATGAACATTGGGGTACATGTGCTCCTATGGCTCAGCATTTCTGTATCCCTTGGGTAAATTCCTAGCAGTGCTATTTATATTAAAATTGAGATTCAGACTAAAAATGACATACTAATAGAACATTCGTACCTTAAGAAATTTGATTTACTTCTCTGTTTATTCAGCTCTTGTTTTAATAAGATATTCTATCTTGATTTAATAAGGTTTTTTTTGTTTGTTTGTTTCTTCATATATAGATTTTGGACTTTTATGGCTTTTTCCTAGATATTTTATTCTTTTGTTTAGGTGTTGTAAATTCAGTTGTTTGAATTTATGTCTTTTAAATAAGAGTACATTTAAAATTTACTCTTTATTCACAGTGTTGGAAAAACTGATTGATGGCCTTTTGTTTACCTTTGATTCTCTGATATCTTTTAAAAATTAAGTTTACTTGTATTTTTTTCTTAGAAACATAATTATATCACCTGTAAATAGAATTTTTTCTTTTTTCTTCAGAATTTATACCTTTTTAAGAAGAATATTCTGTTCATATTTTATTTATCAGAACCTCCAAAACAGTGTGCCAAAATAGTAGTTACTAAAACATTCTTATTTTCCTGGTTTTAATAATAATTGTGCATTTTACTGTTAAATATGCTACTGGATTTTACTAGTTCGTCAGTAGTTTTTAGTTATGTTATAGTTTTTTGGTCAATTATTGCTGAATTTTATTATACATTATTTGTGAATCTGTTGATATAATTATATGATTTTTTCTCCTTTAATTCATTTATATAATGAATCATGTTTTAGATTTTTTTAATTTTTAATGTTTTTATTTATTTGTATGTGAAAGAGAGAGACAACGTGAGCAGGGGAGGGTCAGAAAGAGAGGGAGACACAGATTCTGAAACAGGCTCCAGGCTCTGAGCTGTCAGTACAGAGCCCGATGCGGGGCTTGAACCCACTAACTGTGAGATCATGACCTGACCCTAAGTTGGACGCTTAACTGACTGAGCCACCCAGGCACCCCTTTCATGTTTTAGATTTTCTAATATCAGATAATTCTTGTATTTCTAGAATAAATCCTATTTGATACATTCTATTTGCTTTTGAATGATTTTTTATCAGAATTTTATATCTATATTCATAAGTAAATATGGTCACAACTTTTCTTTTTTTACTATATTAGGTTTTATATTTATTCTAATTTCATCAAATGAAGCAAGGAGCTTTATTGTAAATATATTTGGATCTAATGTCTTATATTTTGCTAGAAAATTACTCTAAATTCTTTATTGTCCTTAAATTTATGGTCATATCTCCCTTCTCTGCTGAAATACACACAGACATATCTACCCCATATAATTTTAAAATACTCTAAGACATTATACATATATATGTATATGTATGTATGTATATGTATTCTTTTTTCCTTTAATGAAACTTCGTAGAAGTTTGTATTTTTAAAAAAATCTTTAAAATGTTTTACTTATTTCTGAGAGAGAAAAAGAGAGACAGCGTGAGCAGGGGAAGGTCAGAGAGAGATGAAGATACAGAATCTGAAGCAGGCTTCAGGCTCTGAGCTAGCTGTTAGCACAGAGCCTGAAGCGAGGTTCGAACCCAGGAACCGTGAGATCATGACCTGAGCTGAAGTCGGACACTCAACTGACTGAGCCACCCAGGCACCCCAGAAGTTTGTATTTTTTAAATGTTTATTTTGGGCACCTGGGTGGCTCAGTCGGTTAAGCCTTCGACTTCGGCTCAGGTCATGATCTCACTATTCGTGGGTTCAAGCCCCGCGTCGGGCTCTCTGCTGTCAGCTAGCTCAGAGCCTGTAGCCTGTTTCAGATTCTGTGTCTCCCTCTCTCTCTGATCCTCCCCTGTTCACACTGTCTTTCTCTCAGAAATAATTAAAAATTTAAAAAAAAAAGTTTATTTATGTTTTGACAGAGAAAGTGAGCACAAGTGGGGTAGGAGCAGAGACAGATGGAGACAGAATTCCAAGCAGGCTCTGTGCTGTCAGTGCAGAGCCTGATGCAGAGCTCAAACCGTGAGATCATGACCTGAGTTGATATCAAGAGTAGGGCACTTAACTGACTGAGCCACCCAGGTACCCCAGAAGTTTATATTTGTATTTGAGATTTCAGAGGATAGATTTTTGGCCTTTTACTCTTTACATAATTTGTTTTAGTTTCTGTACTACATTATTTTCAGTTTTATATCCTAATTGACCCCTCTTTCTTTTAAACAATATTTATGGTGCTCTTTTGTTATACTGTTAAATATTTTATTTTCAGCCCTTTAAAGGTAAAAAGTAATGAAAATATTTGTATATTTCACCTTTTATACCTTTTCTGTGTACCATGAAATATATTGAACGTTTTTCATTGTATCACTTTCTATACTATTTGCCATTCATTTTGACTCTTTTTAAATTTTGGAGGTTATATAGAAGAATATTTCTTAATTTTATGTATGTTATGTTAATCAATTTCATTGATGTTTGATGTTTCCTTTTTTATATTTCATAAGTAATACATTCAAATGGTTAAATAAATTAGAAAAAGTAGTACATTGAGAAGTCTTATTCTCAGCCTATCACCATTTACTTCACTTTCTCCCCACCTCCTTATGTCTACTTTCATTACTTTCTTGTAGTCTTCCCAGTCTACCTTTCTTCAGATACAGGAAACTTTAAATGTATACCCTTATTGCTTTTTTTATTATTATTTCTGAGAGAGAGAGAGAGAGGGAGAGAGAGAACGAGCGAGCAGGGGAGGGTCAAAGAGAAAGGGAGACACAGAATCCGAAACAGGCTCCAGGCTCTGACCTGGCTGTCAGCACAGAGGCTGACATGAGGCTTGAACCCACAAACCGCGAAATCATGACCTGAGCCGAAGCCTGATGTTTAACCGACTGAGCCACCTAGGTGCCCCTGTATACCCTTATTTCACCCCACTTTCTTATACATAAGCTAGCACATTATATATGCTACTCTACATCTTGCTTTTTTTCTCTTACTATTATATCCTAAGACCTCTCCATAGAGAATTTCCTTATTCTCTTTTGTATGTTGGTTTTTAAGAGCTATATGGTAATGCATTGTCTGGATAGAACATAAAATTTATTTAAGTAATTTGCTATTTATGGGTGCTTAAGTCATTTCCAAACTTGTGCTCTGTAGGAAGTAAAAAGGAGAAAGCATTAAATGAGTCACTCTGCACATATATCAATTTCCAGATGTGGAATTTCAGTATTAGAGGGTAATACACTTATAATTTAATAAATATTATTAAATTGTTCTGCACAACAGTTTTATCATTGTTTTCTAACTAGCAATTTATAAGAATGCTTTTCTATTAAAATTAGTGAAGTAGAATATCTTTTTTCAAGTTAAAGTACAGTTTATTTCTTTTGAACTCTTCATGTTTTTCTACATTTTCTGTCATAGTATTAGACCTCTTAAATTGAGTTTGTTTGTTTGTTTGTTTGTTCATTCATTCATTCAGAGTTTTAAAGCCTCTCTATAAATTAGGAAGATGAATCCTTTATGATTTGAGTTACAAATATTTTTCCTAGTTTTCCTTTGTCTTTTTCCTGCCACCACCACCTCCTCTTTTCTAATTTGTCATGCAAAGTAATTTACATTTCTTTATGCTGTTAAATTAATCAGTCTTTTTTTTTCTGGTTTATTTACTTATTTATTATATTTTTAAATATTTATTTTAGAGGGAGAGAGACAGTGATAGCAAAGTTGGGGGGGGAGAGTATAGGGAGAGAGAATCTTAACCAGGTTCCATGCCTAGCATGGAGCCCAGTGTGGGGCTCGATCCCACAACCCTATCATGACCTGAGCCAAAATCAAGATACTCAACTGATTGAGCCACCTAGGCACTACTTTTGTTTTAAATCATAATTTAAAAGGCCTGTCTGTGGTAGACTCTAAGTCTAAAGTTCTCTCTAGGCCAGCAAGAGAGTGGATGCAGGATTAAAATGCAAGAGATGGCTAATGTCCAGGAAAAGACAAGAGCCCCAAATAAGGTTCTTGCCCCTAACTTATTAAGATCAGAAGGCTTACAAACATGATGGGCATGGACAAAGAGACAATGAATTCGTGAACATCAGTTCATGGGCATGAAGGAAAAGGGGTTTTGAAGACATACAGTATTGGGGTTTGGGTCAATATAAAACAAAATCCTGGAGCTGGACAGCCGGGCAGATGGTTGTTAACGGCAGACAGAGGTGCCATGTCTGTTTATCTAAGCTAGCCTAGGGGTAAGACAGACAGGGCACATAAGTTCAAGATTAACAAGGCTCCTTTTCTTTTGTAAATCAGCTTCACTTTGGACAGCACTACCCATAGCACAAAGGTCTATAGCCCTATTTACCTGTTTACCTAATGAGGTCCTTCCTTCCTGTGAAAGCAGCTTTCTGCTATCGTACTAAACTGGGAGGGCATTTTCACCCTGAATGACTAATATTGCTTACCTCATATACGTTTGTATTGGGGGCCTTTGCCCCTCTCTCTATTCTGGGTGCCTTTTCACCCCCCTCTCTATCTTGGGGGCCTTTCCCCCTCCCTGATCTATCCTGGGGTCCCAATCTTGTTTACCCAAGCTCCAGTGGGAGCATTCTATGGCTGTTATGCCTTGCTAACCCTTTGTGTAAGCCCAGGGAATTCCTAAGCTTATTCCCCATACATCTACTCTAATTTGCCCTTATTTTCCTTCAAGACATTCCTGATTTTATGTTATACATTTAAGTTATTGATACATTTGGAATGTATTCTTGTAAATGATATGGGAAATGGATTTACTCATCTTTTGCAAGGTGAGTACCCAGATCTTACCAAATTCTTTAATAAAATGTTGATATTCACCTCACTGGTTTCATATACCACCTTTATGATGAAAAAAAAAAATCCTGTGGGGTTTTGGGTATGTTGGCAGACATTCAATTTTGTTTTATGAATTCATTGTCATTACCACAAGGTTTACTTTGTTGAGACATATGGAATGTTTTACTATATGATAAGGCGAATATCCCTTTATACTTTTCCTTTTCAGTGTTTTTTTCTGGCTATTCTTATTTATCTTTTCAATGAATTATAGAATATATCCTTTAGATTAATTTAAAAATAACTTGAGGCTCCTGGGTGGCTCCATCGGTTAAGCATCTGACTCTTGATTCTGGCTCAGGTCATGATCTCATGGTTGTGAGATCAAGCCTGGCATCAAGTTTGACACTGAACATGGAGCCTACTTAAGATTCTCTCTCCCTCTTCCTCTACCCCTTCCCTACTTGCACTCACAGTTGCTTTTCTCTCTCAGTAAATAAATAAACAAATAAATAAATATAAGTAAAATAAAAGACAATTATTATTTTGATTAAGATTATAATACCTGAATTAGCTTTAAGATAATTAACATATTTTTTCTTTTATATTTTGTCAAATTGGTTTCCATATAACATCCAGTGCTCATCCCAACAAGTGCCATCCTTAATGCCCATTGCCCCCTTTCCCCTCTACCCCACCCCCATCAACCCCCTGTTCTCAATATTTAAGAGTCTCTTATTATTTGCCTCCCTCCCTCTCCCCAACTATTTTTTTCCTTTCCCCTCTTCCATGGTCNGTTAAGCATCTGACTCTTGATTCTGGCTCAGGTCATGATCTCATGGTTGTGAGATCAAGCCTGGCATCAAGTTTGACACTGAACATGGAGCCTACTTAAGATTCTCTCTCCCTCTTCCTCTACCCCTTCCCTACTTGCACTCACAGTTGCTTTTCTCTCTCAGTAAATAAATAAACAAATAAATAAATATAAGTAAAATAAAAGACAATTATTATTTTGATTAAGATTATAATACCTGAATTAGCTTTAAGATAATTAACATATTTTTTCTTTTATATTTTGTCAAATTGGTTTCCATATAACATCCAGTGCTCATCCCAACAAGTGCCATCCTTAATGCCCATTGCCCCCTTTCCCCTCTACCCCACCCCCATCAACCCCCTGTTCTCAATATTTAAGAGTCTCTTATTATTTGCCTCCCTCCCTCTCCCCAACTATTTTTTTCCTTTCCCCTCTTCCATGGTCATCTGTTAAGTTTCTCCTGTTCCACTTATAAGTGAAAACATATGGTATCTGTCCTTCTCTGCCTGACTTATTTCACTCAGAATAACACCCTTAAGTTCTATCCACGTTGCTACAAATGGCCAGATTTCATTCTTTCTCATTGCCATGTAGTATTCCATTGTATAGATAAACCACATCTTCTTGATCCATTCATCAGTTGATGGACATGTAGGCTCTTTCCATGATTTGGCTATTGTTGAGAGTGCTGCTATGAACATTGGGGTACATGTGCCCATATGCATCAGCACTCCTGTAGCCCTTGGATAGGTTCCTAGCAGTGCTATTGATGGGTTATAGGGTAGTTCTGTTGTTACTTTTTGAGGAACCTCCACACTGTTTTCCAGAGGGGCTGCACCAGTTTACATTCCCACCAACAGTGTAGGAGGGTGCCCGTTTCTCCACATCCTCGCCAGCATCTATAGTCTCCTGATTTAATTAACATCTTTTTACTATCAAGTCCTTCTTATAAAAGAACATGTTGCTGTTCAATTATAATTTATATTTTAAAACTTTCCATGTCTGATTTGCAGTCATGATGTTTATTCCATAGTATATTTGCTCATCTAATATCAATGGTAAATGGAATTGTATTTTCCATTATATTTTCTAACTGCTTGTGGTTTTCATATTTTAAAGCTATTGATTTTTGGTTATTAATATTATATGCTAATATTTCATTAAATTATAAAATATTAGGAGCACATATCACCATTAGGTGATAATTTTCCCTCTGATTTCCAGTTTTTAAATTTGATTTTTTTCTTCCCTCTAGTTGCATTGGTAAATGGCTCAAGTACAATGTTAAAATAGCAATATTAGTGGATATCTTTATCATTTGGTCCTAGTACATTTTTAACGTGACCTAGATTCAGTCTGCTAATATTTCATTGGGACTATTAATTAACTCATTAATAACTGAGTTAACATATAGTCGTTTATAAACATTTGTTTGTTTATTTAAGTAGGCTACATGCCCAATGTGGGGCTTGAAGTCATGACCCCAAGATCAAGAGTCAGATGCTTTACCAACTAAGCCAGCCAGGCACCCCAACATGTAGTTTTTATTGTATACTCTTTGTCAGATTTTGGAGTCAATCTTGTATTTCATAATATTGAGAGTTTTCTTTCTTTAGTTATTCTCTGGAACTATTTGAATTGTACTGGGTTTATCTGTTTTTCAAAGATCTGGTACAATTTTCCCTATGAAATCACTTGGATCTGAAACTTATTTTTTGAGGGAGAAAATATATGTTTTACATTTTCTTTTCTCATATCTTATTTGGAAATTAGTCTCTTAGATTTTCAATCTCTTCCTTAGTCAGTTTTGTTAAAATATATCTCTACCCATGTTTTCAAATATAGTTGTAGATAGTTGTGCAAATTAGCTTCATATGATTAAAAAAGTTCTGATTCTCTAGTACCCTACTTAAAGATAGCTTTTTCGGTCATCTGACAAGTATGTAAGCATAACCACCCTCAAATGGTGTATATTTCCTTCCAAACCACACACTCTATATCAAACGCTGTGCTGTCTTCTTAAAATGAAGGGAAGTAAAGTATGGTCACTGGTACTGTGCATGCTCACTGCCCCACAACAAAAACTATTTTCTGCACAGTTATAAGATTCATTGACAAATATCTATTTGTTATGCTTATGTCTTTTTTATGTTTTAATTTATTTTTGAGAGAGACAGAGACAGAGAGACAGAGTGCAAGTGGGGGAGGGACAGAGAGAGAGGGAGACGCACAATCTGAAGCAGGCTTCAGGCTCTGAGTTGTCAGCACAGAGCCTGACGCAGGGCTCAAATTCGTGAGCCATGAGATTATGACCTGAGCCAAAGTCAGACGCTCAACGGACTGAACCACCCAGGTGCCCCTGTTATGCTTATGTCTTATCAAATCACCTAGGGCCCCTGCTATTTAATGCTCTGTAGGTCTTTAAAAGCCTGAGGTCCTGTGGAGTCATGTTCATCAAATTCTCTGATGATTAAATTGTGACATGGCTGAGACTCTTACTTTTTTCTTAAAGGTATGAGAGTTATGTTTCCCCTGCTTATGATTTGGCTCAAATACTGTGTGGCAAATCTCGAAACTATCAATATTTTTCTAGTAAGAAAATGTCACAGTGGAGAGCAGCTCAATTAGATTCACCATTTGGTTCAGATACTCATAATATACTGCTTTTGGTAACTGTCTATTTTAGTGCCTATTATGCTAATGGAAGATGCTACCATTGAAGTTGGCTCCCTGCTTCAACAGGGATCATGCTGGGGATATAGGTACAGGTACAAAGTCAAGGTTGGCCATATCTGTAGTTCACATATTCCATCTGTCCCTGACACTCCATGTTGCTGCTGCTGTTAATGCTTTGACCAGCCCCTTGAATAGGTCTTCTTTGGCCTAGGCCATATGCTCTGTTTTAGCTGCAAGGGAGTTTGGGAAGTAAGCATCTGGTACTTGAAAATCTAGGTGAGAGGTGGTAACCAGGTACTCAGATATGTGCTCCAATTCTTTGCATTCCAAAGAAGTATCTTTCATTTGTCCTGATATATCTATTTATCTATCTGTTCTAATGACCCTTTTGTTCCATATCTGTCTTACTCTTCCTTCACTTTAAGTTAGTGGAAGCTGCCTATTTACATGCCACCTTTGTTGTTCTCCCTAGGTTGCTGCCTCCTCAGATGTGTGCTGTTCTTTCTCTTGAGCAGTGCCCAGCTCTGTGCTCCATTAGTAATCTTGTTAGCAGGACAGATTTGTCTTCAGAATAACACTCAGAAAAGGGGCTGGTGGTCCTTCTCTAATTTCTATATCTTAGTGGATCTTCTAATACCCTTAGTGGGTGGAAGAGAACCCCAGCATTTCAGGTTCTTTGATATTACCCAATGCTACAGAGAACCCTAATGCATGCCTCCTCCCTAAAATATACAACCTCAGTCAGAACTTACCAAGCACTCCCAACTTCTCCTATTTATGATGAGTTTATTCTAAGCAACCATCTTTCCAGACCTGGAATAGGAGTTTGTCCCAGATAAATCATTGCTTTATTTTCTACAACCTTGGTGGATATTTTTCATAACATGGATATTGTGATGTTACATTCAGCTTTGAAGCACTGTGATTTTTACCAACCTGTGATTATTTGGGCCATGCGAGTCTCCAGCTATACTTGGCAGTACTTCAAGAACTTACCAGGAATAGCCAAATGTTTTAGGCAGAAATTTCTTTATAAATTCCTCCCTCTGCCTCTTTCTAGATGGTCTGTGAAGCTTGAAGTACAAAAGTGAGAAATTCACAGGGTGTGCAGTCCCCATCCCTAGGAGAGCCTGCTTTAGGAGGGGCCAGACCACCATGGCTGTGTGCAGGGACCTCAGGACTGGTGAAGGGAACCAACTGGGTACTTCGGTATGGAAGTCCCCAACAGAGATAGCTAACTGAGGGTGCAGCCCTTCACAGGAGGATAGACGTCAGTGCTTAGCATCTGGAGAAAGGTGATGAATGGAGTAGGAGTGGACATGGAATGAGACAGGGGATGAGGGCAGAAGTGACTTCGATGCTAGTCCAGGATTGGAATTTATCACTGGCTCTAACCTCACTTTACCTACATGCAGCTTAATTTTCTACCCCACTGCTCACACAGAGCAATATAAAAGGCATAAGAACAAAAAATCAAGTTCAAGTCACAAGGTAATCCCAGCAAAATCTATTTATAGTTAAAGGATTGACAATAAATCCTTAGTGCCCTGTGCTGGATATCATCTTACCCAGCAACCAACTACAGTTTCAAGTGTTTTTATTTCTATATATAAAAAAGATTGTGAAAAGTCTATCAGTTTGTAAAAAGCAAAAAAAGTGAATGAATGGACAACAAATTTCAGAAATCTGGATTTACATTTTTAAAAAGATTATTTACTTTCCTCTTGATTAAAACAAAATAATTATGATATTTAGTTCTTTCACAGTTTTTACATATTTTGTGAGTTTCTGCAAAGTTTGAAATAAACTATTCTCCCTTTTCAGAATTTAAATGGTTTTGTTTCTACCTTCCAATCAGCCATGTATTGTGTGAAAATTCACAACATCTTAATTTTTTCTTTTGTGTTTTTCTCAACTGATTTTTTTCCCCTTAAAGTACAAGGCATAATAGTACAACTACTTATAGGGAGGATTTTACTGGTGTGCTAATTGCAGTCCTGAGCTCTGTTAGCATTCTGTGGAAGGTGGTATCCTCCTGAATTTCGTTTTTTTCCCTGGTAAATTCAGATTCACCTGATAATCAGGATCTTTCTTCCAAAATGTAGCTCAATAACAACCTTTGGGAATTAATTACAAGATCACTTACCATTTAGTTTTCTTTTATTAAATTAATTAATTATTTTTTTCTGTAGAATGGAGAATTCTATTTATTTTTTATGAATACAATTTATTGTCAAATTGGCTTACATACAACACCCAGTGCTCATACCAAGTGTCCTCCTCAATGCCAATCACCCATTTCCCCTCTCCCCCATTCCCCCAACAATCCTCAGATTGTTCTCTGTATTTAAGAGTCTCTTATGGTTTGCCTCCATCCCTCTCTGTTTGTAACTATTTTCTCCTCTTCCTCCCCCCATGGTCTTCTGTTAAGTTTCTCAAGATCCACATATGAGTGAAAATATATGATATCTGTTTTTCTCTGATTGATTTTTTTCACTCAGCATAATACCTTTCAGTTCCATCCACATAGCTGCAAATGGCAGGATTTCATTCTTTCTCATTGCCGAGTAGTATTCCATTGTGTATATGAACCACATCCTTTTTATCCATTCATTAGTTGATGGACATTAAGGCTCTTTCCATGATTTGACTATTGTTGAAAGGGTTGCGATAAACATTGGGGTACATGTGCCCCTTTGCATAAGCACTCCTGTATCTCTTGGGTAAATTCCTAGCAGTGTTATTGCTTGGTCATAGGGGAGTTCTGTTGCTAATTTTTTGAGGAAACCCACCAACAATACGAGAGGGTTCCCATTTCTCCCCATCCTCGCCAGCATCTATAGTCTCATGATTTGTTCATTTTATCCACTCTGACCAGTGTGAGGTGGTATCTTAGTGTGGCTTTGATTTGTATTTCCCTGATGATGAGTGACATTGAATATCTTTTCCTGTGTTTGTTGGCCATCTGGATGTCTTCTTTGAAAAAGTGTCTATTCATGTCTTCTGTCCACTTCTTCACTGAAATATTTGTTTTTCAGGTGTTGAGTTTGGTAAATTCTTTATAGATTTTCGATATTAACCCTTCATCCAATATGTCACTTGCAAATATCTTTTCCCATTCTGTCAGTTGCCTTTTAGTTGTGTTGATTATTTCTTTGCAGTGCAGAAGCTTTTTATCTTGCTGAGATCCCAATAGTTCACCTTTGTTTTTAATTCTCTTGCCTTTGGAGATGTGTTGAGTAAGAAATTGCTGCAGCTGAGGTCAAAGAGGTTGTTTCCTGCTTTCTCCCTAGGGTTTTTATGGTTTCCTGTCTCACATTTAGGGTTTTCATCCATTTTGAGTTTATTTTTGTGCATGGTGTAAGAAAGTGGTTTAGTTTCATTCTTCTGCATGTTGCTGTCCAGTTCTCCCAGCACCATTTGCTGATTTTCTAGTTCTTGACAGGACAGCTTCTTCAGCATTGTGCAATTTCTTCATTGCTGGCTACTTTAAATTTCTAGGTTTGTGTAATTGTCAGATGTACCTGGCTTATTGTCTTATTATGTTTTTCCATATCCAAAGTGAATAGTGCTGAGTCTAATATACTGATAAACATTTGTGAGAAGACACTTACTCTGCTTTGCTGGTTTGGGTTCTGTATGATTGTCCAACCACATGCAGCAGACCTCTCACCAAGAGGAGATGGAAATATTGTCGGGGGAAGCTTATGCACACATGGCTTCCTACTAAGAGTCATACTGGATTCTTCTGTAAGCTGTTAATGGAAGAGTCACAACATGAGTGTTTGTGTTGAAAGAAGTTTGGGACTCATGTGGTTAAACAAAGCTTAACAGTTTCTTACTGCAAAATGCCTCGGCTCTTAATATGCTAATATATCTTGTGAGTCTTTAAGGGGACACTAAACTATGCAGAGTGTCCCAAGATGTTAGACCACTTACATCTTAGGGTATATCTTGACAGAGTTGTCTTCCACCAGCTTGAGAACTCTCCAAGCCACTCACATTTTCATGGTGACATCGTTTGACTAGTGAGAAAGATTTGGGCCTATCTGAGTTTCTTTCCTGGGAATGTGATGCTGGGCCTGAGTCTGAGAACCATGGAAGAGGCATAAATTCAGGAGCTTGGCATGCATGTGTTCTCATGTGCTGAGAAAGGAAGAATGAAATGTGCCGAGAGAGGCTGAGATGATAGGCAGAGGCAGCACCCAATGGTGTTCAGGCCTGAGTTTCAGTCTGCACTGAGTGCCAGCTACATCCTGGCCTGTAGTATGCCTTACTACTCTATTAACTACACCCCCTTCATGCTTAGACTGCACCAATTAGCTGTTGCACAGTCTAGTAGAAGAAGGTCCTGTACATGGGCTTGAATTCTCATCCTACTATTTACTACTGTGTATGAATGAGGAAGTTCGACTTCTCTGCTATAGTTCCTCATTTGCAAAATGAGACTATGATTTACTTCTGTCTCAGGATGCTATTGCAAGCATGAAATATAATCACTCTTTAGTTTAAGTAAGTGCACTCAGGAAACTACCTGGTCCCATGACACACCTTATGAAACCAGAATACTTTTTCTTGCAGACATCTTCCACTTTCTTTCAGAGAACTATGACTCACCATTTGAGAAGCAGTGTAAAGGGCAAGTAATTGCTTGCCATTTTTGGTGGACATTGGCACAAATTCTTACAGGTCTATATTAAAAAATCTCCTGATAATGGCTTTTGCAGATTATATGTCCATTCTCAGTCCCAACTGGCTTTCTCTGCAATAATCTTAGCTCTCATACCCAGTTGGTAGTCTGGGACTGAGAGACAGAAAATAATTTTATTTCCTTAGCTATAATAGAATTTAGAAGCAAATCTATTACACAAACTCAGTTGTCATATTCTAAGGCTAGAGTAGAAATGGGTTCTCATCTTATACTGTTGTGGCCAGCGCCATCTCCCTAAAGTGCCTTGGTGGCCACCCTCCTCTGCCTGAACTCCCTTCAGCCTCTGGGCTCTGTCACTGCAGTCTGTGCCTACAGCAACCCGTGGTCCACTCCATCATTCTGCCTCCACTCCACCTGGGGACACCTCAGCTGCCCATACACTCATCTGTTTGTCTGCCTAGAATTCCCTCTCAAACCACTGCCAGCCCTTGTCCTCTTCCATGCCTCCTCACTGCTACTCAGCTGTAAAGCAGGTGCAGGCTCATACTTCCCAAGAAGCCTCTGGTGGCTGACAACTGTTGTCTCTTACTGCAACGAGTAAAAATGATCTGTCCCATGAGAGAAGAAGCTCTTCAACATGGAAACTGAATTTAAATTTGCCTCCCAATATGTGTGCTCAGGCAACAGTAGACACAGTGGCCTGGGCCTCAGGCAAGTATGGAGAAGGAGGAAGATACCCACAGCTAGTGCTGTGGGGGCTGCCCTCTTCAGTGCTGGTCATGTGGGCAGGGATGTTAGCCTTCTTCAAGGAATCAAATCACCAAACAGTCATTTCTCAATTAGGAGAATCATCTCGAGTCAGTTTTCAATTTTGTCCAATGTAATAATGATGATGTCATGTAATGACAATGTAATGATTGTTGATTATTTAAGACATAGATGAGATCTTAATTAAAATTCTTAAATACTTAATTGGTTCCCAACAGGGCCACTCATGAGTGTAGAGAATATCTGTTATCTTCACTTTTTGTGTATGTCACCTGTTATTAATGCCACATGTAGGTGAGCTGACCAGGTATAGTGTTGACAGTCCATTGAGGTCCCACCTCAATGGAGAGGCTATGAGTATTACCTTTTTCCAGAACTCAATTGTGGGACAGACCTTGACTCATATGTGAAGTGGACTTTAGAAAAATTGGGTAGCTTTTTAGGTGAGTGTGCTACATACAGAAAAGAGCTAATAGAGCAAAATCTACTGCTGTCCTTAGAAAGGTCTATTTGCAAGGTTGCCATCACCTGGCGTCTGGAATCTGGATTTCGGGAGGGATCTTATCGTTCCATGACAAGAGGCCTTGCTGTCCCTGAACTGTCTGAGCAATGTGGTCTCTGCTGACACCTACTTCTTTCCAGGGATCCAAAACTTGGGTGCATGTCAGGTAGAGGTGCCTAAATGATTCTGCCAGTGAAAACCCTGAGCACTTGTCACAACTCTTTGCTGAGAGAATTAAGTGTGCTCTGTGGGACTCCACTGGAAGAGGACTCTTGGAAGCTTGCTGATTTTGCTTTGCTATAATAAATAGTAGAGTATGACTATATGCTGAGTCCTTCTAGTGAATCATTGAGCCTAAGGTGGTCTTGGGGACGTCTGACACATAAGTACTTGAGACAGTTTGGGTCTCAAATATTTGAGTTAGTAACAATACTTTCAGAGATTACCTCCAATTGGTGTGTGTGCGTATGTCTGTGTGTATTTGCTTTTTTGTTGTGGTAAAATATATATAATATAAAATTTACCATTTTAAGCATTTTAAAGTGTGAGTTGAGTGACATTATGTATATTTACATTGTTGTGCAACTATTATCATCATCATTTTCAGTACTCTTTTTATTATGTCAAACTAAAACTGTATCTATTAAATAATGACTCCCCTTTCTCATCTATTCCCTATCCTTGGCAACCATCAGTCTACTTCCTGTCCCTTTTATTTTTTTAATTTATGTCTTTATTTTGAGAGACAGAGACAGAGAGTGAGGAAGGGAGGGGCAGAGAGAGAGAGGGAGACAGAATCTGAAGCAGGCTCCAGGCTCTGAGCTGTCAGCACAGAGCCCAACACAGGATTTAAACCCATGGACTGTGAGATCATGACCTGAGCTGAAGTCAGGAGCTTAACCAACCGAGCCACCCAGATGCCCCATTTTCTGTCTCTTTGAATTGGACTCTTCCAGGTACCTCATTTAATTGCATTCATATGGCATTTGTTCTTTTGTATCTGGCTTCTTTTACTTAGCATAATGTCTTCAAGGTTCAGTCACACTGTTGCATGCATCAGAATTACCATTCTTTCTAAGGCTAAATAATAATCCATTGTATGAATATTTGTTTATCCAGTCATTCATCAATGGGCATGTGGGTTGCTTCTACTTTTTGGCTATTGTGGATAATGCTTCTATGAACAGGGGTGTACAAATGTTCTGCTTTCCCTTCTTTTGGGTATATATCCAGAAATAGAATTACTAGATCATACAGTAATTCTATGTTTAATTTTTTGGGAAATTGCCATACTATTTTCCATAGTGGACACACCATTTTACATTTCTACCAGTAATATACAAGGGTTTTCATTTCTCCACATCCTTGCAAACACTTGTTATTTACTGTGTTTTTGATAATAGTCATCCTAAAAGGTGTGAAGTAGTTTCTCATTGCATTTCTGTTATTTAAAAAAAATTTTTAAAATGTTTTATTTATTTCTTAGAGAGAGAGAGAGCATGAGCAGGGGAGGGTCAGAGACAGAGGGAGACACAGAATCTGAAACAGGCTCTAGCTCTGAGCTAGCTGACAGCACAGAGCCTGACACGAGGCTTGAACCCACAAACGAGATCATGGCTTGAGCTGAAGTCAAATGCTTAACCGACTGAGCCACCCAGGCACCCCACATTTCTGTTATTTTTTTAAATGAGATTTGGTTGTACAGACAATTATAGAGGAGAGATTGTTTGGTCCATTCCACCTAACGTTTTTGCTTCAAAGTATTTCCAGTGGGAAGTCAGACAATAGCTTATTTTACATACAAAAAGAAAGTTGGCTAGATATTTGGTGCTTCATTGTTAAAATTTTTAGACTTGAAATTGCCAACTAAAAAAGAACTGATCTTTTGACAACTTAATTTTTATACTGAAATTTTATTTATTCAAGAAAAACTAAGGCTTTGACAATTTAATTTTACATAAGTGTGTATCGTTCCATTTAAATTATTTCCTCATTTTACATCAGCATGTTTTTATGTACTAACCTAAACTCAAGGTCATGATAATAATTTTCGCTTATTTTGTGCATCACATTGAAGGCTGCATACTTTACAGCACCTTAAGTTTAAAAAAAATTAAAAGTAGAACCACATTTTAAAAAATGGTTTCAAGATGATTTTGATACAGAACAGCCAGATTACCCTTTGAGTTTATGGGTTTAAGAAGTGTGCCTGGATTCCTATTTATAGTGTAATGCTATTGATGAGCTTCATTATCCCCTCTAATTCAAATTCATATACACTTTGGGCTGTCTAATATTGTAGTGTAAATCATCTTGTTGCCTCAAAATGATTTTTAATTAATTAATTAATTAATTAATTAATTAATTAATTAATTTTACAAATAGTTTATTGTCAAGTTGGTTTCCATATAACACCCAGTGCTCATCCCCTCAAGTGCCAAAATGCTTTTTAAATGAGCATCTTGATTAGGAAATAAGTCAACATTACATTTTATTTTCATTATTGTAGGAATAGAACTAATTAAAAGTTTCAAAGATAACTAGCAGTATTATGAACTAATATAGATTTAGAGATGATTTGTGTATATGTGGAGAAAAAGTGCTAACTCTATAATTAAATAAAGGCTTTTTTCAGTTCATTCATTTTGTAATTGAATAAATTATTAGGTATCTAAAAAAATTAACTGTGTTCATAGTAGAGATGTTATCCAGAAAATGCTAAGATAATTGACTAAAAAGTGAAAACATTCAGGTTAAAATGGTTTTTCCTCTTTACCTATATGGTTAGATTTTCCCTGAGTTGATTCATTGCTTTAGCAGTAGGTAAACATGGCATTAATTAATTTTTATCTATGATAGATTTATTATTTTGAGTAAAAATAAGAAACTCATTTTAATAGCAAATAAAGCCATCAGTATTATCAGTATATGACTAATTTAATTAGGTCTACAACTGGTCTTTCTCCCTCCCTTCTTCTCTGTTTCTGCTCTCCCTTCTTTCCCTCCCTCCTTCCTTCTTTGTTTAACATATAAGTAAAACAATGCTTGAGGGGCAATACTAGCAGATATCAAGAACTTGTCATAAGCTCTAATAATGAGAACAGTGTGGTATTGATGCAAAGACAGAAAAACAGTTGAGAGGCATTAAGTGGAAAAGAATAGAGAGCCTGGGAAGAAACCCAAATTGATTATAATTCTTTGATTTACCACAAAGTTTACATGGCAGTTTAGTAATGAATTAATTTTATTTACAATAGATGGTGCTCTGTCAATTGACTATATGGAAATAAAAGGTACCTTGACTTGTAGCCACATTATACACAAAAATCATTTCCATATGTATTTCAGATCTAAACATGAAAGACTTGACAATGTAAATCTTTTAAAAGGAAATATTCAAAAAATATTAGTGAACTTACAATGACACATTAAATAAACCAAAAAGCACTGACCATAAAAGAAAAAAAGAAGAGAAATAAAACTCTATTGAAGACTTTTTTTTATCATCAAAATTTACTATTAAGAGAGTGAAATGAAAAGGCAACTTAAAAAGTGGAAGAAAATATTTCATACAAGAAAGGATTCATCTTAAGAATATATAAAGTGCTCCTAAAACTCAATATTAATCTCCATACACATAGTCCAATAGAAAAATTAGCAAAACATTTGAGTGACATTTCACTGGAAGAGGATATCCAGTAGCCAGTAATCATATTAAATGATTCTGAAACTCATTAGTCATACAGGAAATTCAAATAAAAACCATAATGCCTTATTATCACACACCCATCTAAATGACCAAATTGAAAAAGACAAGAAGTGAAGATATGAAGCAACTGGAATTCATGTAAATTGCTGCCAGTACTTTGGAAGCACCTTGGTAGTATCCACTAAAGCTGAACATTTGCATACCCTATGAACTCTCAGCCCCAGTCCTAGGTATATTCCTAACAGAAACATAACTTTATTTCCACTTAAAAACATACTAGAATGGTAATACTAGCAGTACAAATTAGATATAAAATGTGTGACAATATGGAAGAATCTCAAAAACATGATTTTGAGTGAAAGAAGTCAGACACGAAAGAATATATGTGATTTCAGTTACATAAAGTAAAGATATAGAGAAACTAATTTATGCTGTTAGGAAATAGAATAGTGATTCATCTTGGGGAGTGACATAACTAGAAGGAATTATTAAGAGATTTTGGGTGCTAGTAATGTCATATTTTATGACAGTGCATGCTCAGTTAGTAATGATTCCATTGTTTACTTTGTATACACTTTGTATATACATCGTATATAATCCCACATGTATACTTATTTTTGTATTTATACTCTACCCATGGATCAACTGCCCATGGTCTGGTCACTTGTTTTTAACTAAAGTTTTATTGGAACACAGAGATGCTCATTCAGTGATATATTGTCTATGGCTACTTTCATACAATAATGGAGAGTTAACTTGCCAGATCCACAGTACTTCAAAATATGCAAGCAGGTTTTGTTAAGATACAGATAAGGAAATACTGGGCTGCAAATATGTGTGTGTGCGTGTGTTTGTGGTTAGTTTTGTGCATGTGTATGTAAGCCTGTGTAAATGTGCATGTGAGTATGAATGTCTGCTTATGTGTGTGTGTGTAGTGTGGATGAGAATACATAGACAAATATGTATGTATGCATGTGAGTTTATATATGTGCATCTGCAAATGTGCTTACATGAATATGTGTGTGAGTGCATGTATGCATGTGAACCTGTGTGCATTTCTGCACGTGTGTACACATGCACACACAACATAAGCACACACATATGCACACACATGTGTGGATATGTAGGTGTGCATATATGTATTCATGGACAGGCATGAACTGCATTGTGATTTGGTGCGCACACATGTACACCTGTGTTTGAATGCATGCTTAAGTGTTCATGCATATATGCATCCACGTGTTTACCTGAACATATTCTCATGTGTATGTGTGTGCATGCATGTCCATGTATGTGCCTGTGTTTACATGTGAGAGAGAGAATGTGTGTAGTTCCAACTGGACGTTGTCAGTTAAATTTCTCTCTTGCCTTGTGCAACTATCTTGAATTAATGTTTCAGGGACAGCAGCAGCATTACTAGAAAATGAACTAATTAGTCTTGATTACCTTGGTTAAAATAAATAGCCATCTCAAGAACGTACATAAATTCTCCAGAAAAAGCCCCAAATAAATGCAAACCAGTGCTTCTCCCGTGTTGTTGTGGATTTTGGAAGGCATGGGATTTGAAAGGAATTTTGCATTTTAAAAGGAATTTATGGAGTATCAAAGACAAATCAATTGAGACATTGTTTTGAGATAATTGTTTTCTTTCTGGCAGAAGGAGGGAGTCTGAATTTACCTAAAAGAACAGGTTGTGTTTCTCTCTTTTGCTGTCTAACCCAGCAATCCAGTACAAAATATCCATACAGCTTTGATTACTTATGTTAGAGTGTCTTTAAATGTTTTAGTAGATAGTTAATCCCAAAGGCATGTTGCTACTTAAAGTCTGTAACTATGAAGAATAACCAGAATACTGAGAATTTATTCTTCTGTGTATAGTTTATACACCCAAACTGTTTACTTTTTCAGTTCGTAGACCTTATTTGAGGCCATTTTTGAATAATAAGGAAAATGAGTTTAAAAAATTAACTACAGTCCATATTTTATTTAGATATCCTTATTTTTTCCCTAGTGTCTTTTTCTGTTCCAGGATCCCATCCAGGAGACCACAATAATTTGTAATCATCATGTCTCTTAAATCTCTTGGCCATGCCAGTTTTTGAGTTTCTTTGTTTGCCCTTGGCACTTTTGATGTATATTAGTCAGATGTTTTTCAGGATAACACTGAAACTGGGATTCATCTGACATTATTCTCATGCCTAGAAGGGGATTATGGATTTTTGAGAGAAGGACCACAGCTTTAAAATGTTATTTTCATCACCTCATGTCAAGGGTACACACTATCAACATGACTTATAACCGTTGATGTTAAACTTGATCCCTGGGCTGAAGTAGTGATTGTCAGATTTCTCCACTGCAAAGTTCCTCCCCCATCCCCATACTGTCCTTTTTGTAAGAAAGTCATTGTATACAGACCACACTTACAGGGTATTGAGTTATTCTCCAGGGTGGAGTATCTATAGATGTATTTGGAATTCTTCTATAAAGATTTGTTTATTCCCTCCCGATTATTCACCTATTCAGTCATTTTATTTTTATCAGTATGGACTCATGGACAATCATTTTATACTTTGATAATGCAATACCACTTTATTTTTTACTCAGGTTATTCCAGCTTTGGCCACTGGAAGCTATTTCTGTTGGCTCCTGTGTCCCACTGACATATCTCAATGTTGTGTTTTATTGTGTGTGTCTTTGAGTTCTTCCTTATTTTCTAGCATTACAATGCCACAGGGTCATCTTGTGTATCCTGTTCCAGTCCATTTTTTTTAAATCTTTTTAAATATTTTATTTATTTCTAGGAGAGAGAGAGAGAGAGAGAGAGAGAGAGAGACAGAGAGAGAGACAGAGAGAGAGAGACAGCGTGAGCAGGGGAGGGTCAGAGAGAGAGGGAGTCACAGACTCTGAAACAGGCTCCAGGCTCTGAGCTGGCAGTCAGCACAGAGCCCGACGCGGGTCTCGAACCCATGAACCACGAGATCATGACCTAAGCGAAAGTCGGATGCTTAACCGACTAAGCCACCCAGGCGCCCCAATCCTGTTCCAGTCCTAGTATCAGCCATTTCTTCAATGAGCCCTGATTTTATTTTATTTTATTTTAATTTTTTAAATTGGAGGATAGTATTAGAAAATGAGATCTGGACCTTCAGGGTTTTAATTGATATTGGGATATCATTGATTCTAGACCCTCTCAGCAGATAGAACATGGAAATGTAGGTGTGTTTACTAACCTATATACACACACACAGGTCTATAACTATTTCTAATGCAACCATCTGTTTCCTTTTATTTATTCTGAACATGCAAACAGAGGAGGGGCAGAGAAAGGGAGAGAGAGTCAACATGGACCCCAACACAGGGCTCAATCTCATGAATTGTGAGATCATGACTCTTGATTATAATCAAGACTCAGACACTTAATAAACTGAACTGTTCAGGTGCCATTACAGCTATCTGTTTCTGTATTAAGCTACCAGGGGTTCACACTGATGTCTCCAACTCGAATCCATTAACACATTACTAACTCTAGCCTCTAGTCCTTACTTATAGCTTTAACTCTCACCATCTGCCGTCTACCTACTTAATTGTTCAATTCCAGGGCACATGTATAGCAATATCAGACTTCTTAGCCTGTGCCTCTGTGGCCAATAGCTTTATATAGTAGAGTCCAGTGCTTTTGTAAAATTCCTTTTCCCTTTAGTATTATAAACCACACTCATTTCTAGTTATTTAGATCAGCAACCCTCCACCTGCCAGTGCAGCTATTTCATACATTTATAATGTGGTTATATTATTTTGTCACAGTCTAGGGTCCCCTGGCATCCTAAATGATTTTTGGAAATTTACATACATTAAGGTTCACTTTTTGTGCCATTTTACCAATTAAAAAAATCCCTGTGTTTCCATATTTAGTTTATCCTTCCCTCCCTGACAATCATAGGCTATTACTGATCTTTATACTATCTCTATAGCTTTGCCTTTTTAGAATGTCATATAAATATAATAATGTAGTTTGCCTTTTAAGACAGGCTTTTTCCCCTCACTTAACAGTATGCACTTAAGATTTATGCATGTCTTTTCTTGGCTTGATAGCTAATTGGATAGCTTTTATGACTGTATCACTTTATGTCACTGTATGGATACTCAGAATTTGTTTATCCATTCACCTAATGAAGGGCATTTTATTGGCTTCCAGTTATTCCAGTTACTTATTCATTTATTCGTGAATAAATTATGAATAAAGCTGTTGTAAATGTGCTGATTTATATTATGCGGCTCTTTTTGTGGGCATGAGTTTTAAAATAAGTTGAGTAAACACTTAGGAGCATGATTTGTGAGTTGTATCATGAGACTATGTTTAGCTTTGTAGAAACTTGCCAAACTGTCTTCCACAGTGGTTGTACAATTTTGTGAAACTTAATTTAAAAATACACTTAACTTTTATCACTTATATGGTAGGAATCTAAGTTTTATCGTCACCTGAGATCAAGGCATAAGGAGTAAGTTGTTAGACTAAATGCTGAAATTTTAGAATTAAAGAGAAGCATGATCCAATAATTAGCTTATCATTCTTGGCTATGAGTCTTGGTTATGTCAGTAACAATGTTATAAATGGGACATTTGCTATTATATCCCTAAAACTTCGATGTTAGAGAGAGTGATCAACTTAAAGGATCACAGTCTCATATTTTAATTTCCATATACAGACAGGAATATAAATATTAATATTATTATTTTGAAATATTTCATGAAATGTTCAAAACCTTTCTGAAATAAATGGCCTAAATATGAAAAGTTTTTAAAAATACTTTTTTCTCAATTATATTAGTTAATTTGGGCTGCTGTAACAAAGTACCATAGAACCACAGTTCTAGAGGCTGGGAAGTTCAAGACCAAGGTGCCAGCTAATTCAGTTCCTGGTTAGGGCTCTCTTCTTGGCTTACAGATGGCCCCCTTCCTGCTGGGTCCTAACATGACAGAGAGTGCTCTGGTGTTTCTTTTCTTTCAAGGAACCAGCCCTATTGGATTAGAACACCACCCTTATGACCTCACTCAACCTGATTGATCCTTATCTGGTAGTCTAGACCAAAGACAGTCCATTCTGCTTATAAGACATGCAGAAATGCAAGTAACCAGTGGAGAGCTGCCTCACACCAGCTTTCTCCCTGGTCTTCAGCAGGCTTTCATTCAGTTACATGAATGTAAGCTCTAAAGCAACCTCTTGTTATATCAGACTTAAACATTTGCTATGTCACTGCCACGTTCAGAAGTATCCAAGGTTCTCTGGGATTTCTTAGTTTCTTTAGAATGAAAATTATTTTATGGCATTTTTCACATTTTACTTCCTTTACATGCCTTTTTCCCTGTTATATTGTAAACTTCTTGGGGGAAGAGACCATATTTTTAAAAAATATTTTAATACCTGACAATGTTTAGTATGGTAGGTAGGTATCTCAATAAACATTGAATTGATGTTTTCAGTCTTCCTTAAGAAATTAGATGTACACTTTTTAGGTTTTAGAAATATGACTTATTTTTTATTAAAAACTTTTTTAAAAAACATTTTTATTTATTTTTGCAAGACGGAGAGAGACAGATTGCAAGCGGGGGAGGGGCAGAGAGCAAGGGAGACACAGAATCTGAACCAGGCTCCAAGTTCTTTTTTTTTTTTTAAATAGTTTATTTTCAAGTTGGTTTCCATTTAACACCCAGTGCTCATCCCCACAAGTGCCCCCCTCCATGCCCATCTCCAAGTTCTGAGCTGTCAGCACAGAGCCCAACGTGGGGCTCAAACCCATGAATCATGAGATCATGACCTGAACCGAAGTCAGATGCTCAACCGACTGAGCCACCCAGGGACCCCTAGAAATATGACTTCTGAATCATATTTCCTAATATGTCATTTTATCAGAATATAGATTCCTAGGAATTATCAGACTTAATATATCAGTTATTCATATGTATACATACATATATGTATCTTATATCAAATATGTAAAAGTTCAGTGCCCTACTTACAAAGATCGCCCAAATTCGCATATGCACCATTCTTTCTTGATGCTCACACCCTGGATGAGGGTCATATACACAAGCAAAGAAAGCTAAAAATATAGACAGGATAGCATAGGTTTGAAATTAATTATCAGGGGACTGAGACACTAGGAATGGAGAGCCTGGTGGAAGCTCTGTGGCCTGAATTCAAAGGCTTGACTTTGGGAGGGGCTTGGAGGATGACTATGGTTACATAAATAGTGAGAAAAGGGAAAAGCTGTCTAAGTGAGGCCTCACGTGAGAAGGGACTGGGGGCAGAAGGCCTGAACTCTGCTGGGTGATGAATCCATTCTGTTAATTACTGCTGTGGAGGCTTGGTGCAGACTACCTTTACAGGATCTTGGTACAGCAATTAGCCTTGAAATACAGAGCATTCTCCATCTGGACCAAAAGGCAGGGATGCTCACTGTCCCCTATAATAGATTTGAGTTCTCTATGCTCTGAAAACCTCTTGACATGACTCACTGCATGTGTAAGTGTTGCCTGACCTCTTTGAGTTGCCCAGTGGAAACTGAGGCTCTGGGAACTGGCTGTAGACAGGCTAATACTTGGGCTCCTTGCTGGGTCATGAGTAGCAAGTCCTTTGTGTCTAACCTCAGAGTCTTGTACCTGTGTCTTCTGACAGCTTCCATGGGTAGGCATGCTGTTTACTTTGATGTCATTCAGAGGTCACCATCAGCCGATTTTGCAAAAAGAAGCCTCCTGTTTCTGAAGTTCATATCCAAGCAGGCAACAGATGGCACCCCAAGTGGGAAATTTGAGAAGAATTTATTACAAGAAATAATTACAAGGGAGAATTCAGTAGCTGGAGGGCAACACTGTTCTTGAACCAACTAGAAGGGAAGGAATACATTTGGGAAACTTGAAGAACGAGGCAGAGTAGAGCTGGCCAATGGGTGCTTTTCCTTGCCAAACTTCCCAACATGGCTGGGACCTCACTTCCAGTATACATACTATGCAAACATGTATGTATATGGACACATAAGCAGATACATGTTTGCATGTGTATATATATATGTGGGTGTGTATATATATATATATATATATACCCTTTCAAAAGATTAAAAATGAGAACATCTTGTTGCACTATTCTGCAGCATCTTATTTGTTATTTCTTTTAATAACAATAAAACTTAAAGGACAGTCCCTATTAGAATTCTATAACACTCCTACTCTTAAATGTTGTTTTGTATTCTATTATGTGACAGATCATTATTTACTTTGCCTGTTGTCTGTTGGTGGACATGTATTTCTAGATTTTGGTAGCCTGTTATATATGGCTTTGGGACATATACATGTCTCTAGAATTCAGTCTTATGAGTTGAAGTGCTAGGATAAGGGTTCTCAGTTATTAATAATTTGCTGAGTGTTGCCAAATTGTCCTCTCAATAAATTATCCTAATTTACCTTGTCCCATAAGTATGAGGATTCTTGTTCTCTAAATCTTTACCAATTTTGTATGCTATCTTTCTATCTTTGCCAATTTAATGTATAAAAAAAGTTATCTCTTTATTTAACCTAATCCCTTAGGTTAAGCACTGCTTTGGGGAAATTTATTTCCTGTTGTACATGTATTGTCTGGGTACAGCCATCATGAGGACTTTTCTGTGAGCTGTGTCCCCTGCTCCTGATGCATGCCAGGAAAGTCCTGCTGTAGATGAGTCTCCTAGGTACAGTGCTCACAGATTTCACCATGGGCTGAGACATTTGAGCAAATTGAAAGAATTTCCCCCCATTCATTTAGTTAAAATTATTTACTCAAATATTTCAGTATTTTTTCTGTGGTATTTTACTTGAATTTCTGGTTGGAGATTAGTCTTTCCCATTTCTCCCTGCCATGTCAGTGGCCAGAGGCACAGCAAAAGCCCTGTTCCAGGTGGTGGAGCTTCCTTGGGCATCTTGGACACTTCCTTTGATGGTCACAACTCTTTTCTCATTTATCTGTAGGGCAAATCCACACTTTTTAAAAGGCTTATTTATTTATTTTGAGAGAGAAAGTACACATGTGAGAGTGGGGGAAGAGTAGAAAGAAGAGAGAGAGAATCCCAAGCTGGCTCTGTGCTGCAGGGCTCGATCCCAAGAGCCCTGAGATCATGACCTAAACCCAAACCTAGAGTCAGATGCTTAACTGACTGAGCCATACAGGTGCTTCCACATCTTTGTTTTAATATGAACACATCTGTACTTAATATAGTAACACAATGATCTTAAAGATGGATTGAACCAAATTTAACCAATCTTTTAAAACTTATATATATATATGTTTTATATATCATATATATATATATANAGTGTTTCAGCTTTTCCTTGTCCTATTGGCAATGGATAATTGTCAACTTTTTACAAATTGTGTTATTATACTAAATATGTCCAATAGTCTACATCAGCTTCTTCTGTCTTTTGTCAACAGGGTATCATTATATGTCTTAGACATTTCTTAATCATTCTTTATTTATTGCTATACATTTATATATTATATTCTGCAGTCTTATTAACTGTTTTTCATTCTTATTTAATATCCCATTCTTCTCCACTGAAAAGATCTTTCTTATGTTCCTCTCACTGTTAAATTTTTTTGTCTTTTCAAAGTAAACTGGTTTTTCTCCTATGTTCATCTTTTATCTATAGACTTCAAAAGATGCAACATACTGTTGTTTCCTCAGCTCTGGTTTAAGAGGTTTCTTTATTATCTTTTATCAGGGCTTTCTTAAGATACCCAGGATTTGTTATTTTGAGAATTTTGAGCATGAAATTTGTGTGAAGTCTCTTTCTTTTACATCATGAAGTTCAGTGTATTATATGCACCATTGTAATTACAAATTTTAGTGATCTGATACATCCTCCTAGTGAAGAAACTTTGAATGAAGGTGAAATAGTTCCCTTTAATGAGCTCAACTACCTTGCATATCTGATGATTTCTGTTATTTCCATATTTAAAATAAAGATTCGTTGGGACCTGGAAGACTGAAGACATTTTCTCCGATGTCTATGTCACTTGAGCCTGACTCAAGTGTCAGGCCTGACACTTTCTCTTCTTTGGTTTTGCATGTAAGTGCATGTGCAGAGGCTGTGGGAAGGCAGGTAAAGAAGTCAATGGGAGTGGGTTGACCTCTGCTGAGCATAGAAGTTGCAAGGAGGGATCAAGGGGAGGAGAGAGGTCCTTCCATCCATTTGGCTGGGACCTTGGAGAGATGCTGGCCCCACACTACTTCTGTGTGTGTGTGTGTGTGTGTGTGTGACATAATAAATTTTATTTTTTTATATCTTTTCTTTCATTGTCAATATGGATTCCATATAACACCCAGTGCTTATCCCAGCAAGCGCCCTCCTCCATGCCCATCACCCCCTTCCCTTCTCCCCCCCATCAGCTCTCAGTTTGTTCTCAGTATTCAAGAGTCTCTCATGGTTTGCCTCCCTCCCTGGCCCCACACTTCTTATCTAGATGTGAGGAGAGCTGGGCAGACTCAGCCCTCTGCTATCACATTCCTGTTGCAATATCAGTACATTTTTTGTTCCCATGTCTGAGAAACATTCGTGTTCTCAGGAGCGCCCTCTGCTGATCCCTCGGAGCCTAGAATTGTTCATGTGCGTGTTATGTTTGTGCTAGACTACTAGCTTGGAGGAGGACCCTGACTGGGGCTGGATAGGAAGCCTCTGAGAATCTGTAGTGGGCATATGGGGATAGTTTCTTGTCTCACATTTAGGTCTTTCATCCATTTTGAGTTTATTTCTGTGTATGGTGTGAGAAAGTGGTCTAGTTTCATTCTTCTGCATGTTGCTGTCCAGTTCTCCCAGCACCATTTGCTAAAGAGTTTGTCTTTTTTCCATTGGATATTCTTTCCTGCTTTGTCAAAGATTAGTTGGCTATACATTTGTGGGTCCAATTCTAGATTCTCTATTCTATTCCACTGGTTTATGTGTCTGTTTTTGTGCCAAGGCCATACTGTCTTGATGATTACAGCTTTGTAGTAGAGGCTAAAGTCTGGGATTGTGATGCCTCTTGCTTTGGTTTTCTTTTTCAATATTACTTTGGCTATTTAGAGTCTTTTGTGGTTTCATACAAATGTTAGGATTATTTTCTCTGGCTTTGAGAAGAACGCTGGTGCAATTTTGATTGGGATGGCATTGAATGTGTAGCTTACTTCAGGTAGTATTGACATTTTACAATATTTATTCTTCCAATCCATAAGCATGGAATGTTTTTCCATTTCTTCATGTCTTCTTCAATTTCCTTCATACGTTTTCTGTAGTTTCCAACATACAGATCTCTTATACCTTTGGTTAGATTTATTCCTAGGTATTTTATGGTTCTTGGCGCAATTGTGAATGGGATCAGTTACTTGATTTCTCTTTCTGTTGCTTCATTGTTAGTGCATAGAAATGCAAATGATTTTTGTATATTGATTTTGTACCCTGTGACTTTGCTGACTAAAATTCATGTATCAGTTCCAGCAGCCTTTTTGTGGAGGCTTTTGGGTTTTCCATGTAATTAATCATGTTGTTTGTGAAAAGTTGAAGTTTAATTTCTTCTTTGCCAATTTTGATGCCTTTTATTTTGTTTTGTTGTCTGATTGCTGATCCTAGGACTTCCAACACTACATTAAACAACAGTGATGAGAGGAGACATCCCTGTCATGTTCCTGATCTTAGGGGTCAAGCTCTCAGCTTTTCCTCATTGAGGGTGATATTATCTGTGGGCTTTTCATATATGACTTTTATGAAGTTTAGGTATGTTCCTTCTGTCCCTACTTTCTTGAGTGTTTTTATCAAGAAAGGATGGTGCATTTTGTCAAATGCTTTTTCTGTATCTATTGACAGGATCATATGGTTCTTTTCCTTTCTTTTATTAGTGCAATATACCACATTGATTGATTTGTGAATATTGCAGCCCAGGAATGAATCCTATTTGATCATGGTGAATAATTCTTTTTATATACTGTTGAATTCGATTTGCTAGTATCTTGAGAATTTTTACATCCATGTTCATCAGAGATGTTAGCCTGTAATTCTCCTTTTTTGTGGGGTCTTTCCAGTTTGAGAATCAACGTAATGCTGTCTTTATAGAATGAATCCAGAAGTTTTCCTTCTGTTTCTATTTTTTAGAACAGCTTGAGAAAGATAGTTATTAACTCTGCTTTAGATGTCTGATAGAATTCCCTTGGGAAGCCATCTGGACCAGGACTTTTATTTGTTGGAAGATTTTTGATAATTGATTCAATTTCCTCACTAGTTATGGGTCTATTCAAATTTTCCATTTTTTCCTGTTAGAGTTTTGGTAGTGTGTGGGTATCTAGGAGTTTGTTCATTTCTTCTAGGTTGTCCAGTTTGTTGGCATATAATTTTTCTCAGTATTATCTAATAATTGCTTGTGTTTCTGAGGGATTGGTTTGTGATAAATCCATTTTTATTTGTGATTTTATCTATTTTGATCCTCCCTTTTCTCTTTGACAATTCTGGCTAAGAGTTTATCAATATTGTTTATTAAAAAAAAAACAGCTCTTAATTTCATTGGTCTGTTTTTTTTTATTCTATATTGTTTATTTCTGCTCTGATTTTTATTGTTTCTTTTCTTCTGCTGGCCTTGGAGTTTCTTGTTGTTCTGCTTCTAGTTCCTTCAGGTGTGCTGTTAGATTTGTATTTTGGGATTTTTCCTGTTTCTTGAGATAGGCTTGGGTGCAATGCCTTTGCTACACCCCAAAGGTTTGGACTGTTGTGTTTTCATTTTCATTTGTTCCCATATATTTTTTAATTTTTCCTTTAAAAATGTTTAATGTCTTTTTATTTATTTCTGAGAGAGAGAGAGAGAGAGAGAGACAGTGTGAGCAGGAGAGGGTCAGAGAGAGAGGGAGCACAGAATCCAAAACAGGCTCCAGGCTCTGAGCTAGCTGTAAGCACAGAGCCCGACACGTGGCCTAAACCCACGAACCATGAGATCATGACCTGGGCCAAAGTCGGACACTTAACTGACTGAGTCACCCAGGGGTACCTTTAGTTCCTTCTTTAATTGCCTGGTTGACCCATTCATTCTTTAGTAAGATGTTCTTTTTAAAAATTTTTTTAAACGTTTTATTTATTTCTGAGGGAGAGATAGAGAGGCAGCGTGAGCAGGGGAGGGTCAGAGAGAGGGGGAGATACAGAATCTGAAGCAGGCTCCAGGCTCTGAGCTGTCAGCACAGAGCCGGATGCGGGGCTCAAACCCACAAAGCGTGAGATCATGACCTGAGCTGAAGTCGGACGCTTAACTGACTGAACCACCCAGGCTCCCCTAGTAAGATGTTCTTTAACCTCCATGAATTTGGAGATTTTCCACACTTTTTCCTGCGGTTGATTTCAAGTTTCATAACATTGTGTTTTGAAATTGTGCATGGTATGACCTCAATTCTTTTATATTTATTGAGGGCTGTTTTGTGACATAGTATGTGATCCATCTTGGAGAATGTTCCATGTGCACTTGAGAAGACTGTGTATTCTGCTACTTTAGGATAACAAGTTCTGGGGGCGCCTGGGTGGCTCAGTCCGTTGAGCATCTGACTTCGGCTCGGGTCATGATCTCACAGTTCGTGGGTTCGAGCCCCGCATCGGGCTCTGTGCTGACAGCTAGCTCGGAGCCTGGAGCCTGCTTCGGATTCTGTGTCTCCCTCTCTCTCTCTGACCCTCCCCTGCTCATGCTGTCTCTATCTCTCTCTCAGAAATAAATAAAATATTAAAAAAAAGTTCTGAATATATCTGTCAAGTCCTTCTGGTCTAGTGTATCATTGAGGGTCATTGTTTCTTTGTTGATTTTCTGTGTGGATCTTCTGTCCATTGCTGTAAGTGGAATATTAAAGTCCCCTGCAATTACCACATTCTTACCAATAAGGTTACTTATGTTTGTGATTAATTGTTTCATAAATTTAAGTGTCACAAATTGGGTCCATAGACATTTATAATTGTTAGCTCTTCTTGATGGATAGAGTCTGTAATTATGATATAATGCCCTTCTTCATCTTTTGTTACAGCCTTTAGTTTAAAATATAGTTTGATATAAGTATGGCTATTCCAGCTTTCTTTTTACTTCCAGTAGCATGAAAGATGGTTCTCCATCTCCTCACTTTCAGTCTGAAGGTGTCCTCAGGTCTTTGTAATGTTCCACTCACAAAGTCGTCCTTAGGGTCTCTTATAGCGTCTCTTAGTGGTGATGAATTCCTTCAATTTTGTTTGTCTGGGAAAATCTTTATCTCTCTTTCTATTCTGAATGACAGGCTTGCTGGATAAAGGATTCTTGGCTGCATATTTTTCCTTTTCAGCACATTGAAAATTTCCTGCCACTCTTTTCTGGCCTGCAAAGTTTCAATAGATACATCACTACCTTTACGTGTTTACCCTTGTAGGTTAAGGCCCATTTGTCCATAGCTGCTTTCATAATTCTCTCTTCGTCTTTTTATTTTGCCATTGTCACTATGATATGTCGTGCAGAAGATTGATTCATGTTACATCTGAAGGGAATTCTCTGTGCCTTCTAAGTTCAATGTCTGTTTCCTTCTCAGACTGCGGACGTTCTCAGATATGATTTGTTAAAGTACACCTTCTGCCTCCTCTCTTTCTCTTCTTCCGGAATGCCTGTGATAGGGATATTATTCTGTTTCATTGAATCACTTAGTTCTCCAATTCTCCTCTCGTGGTCCAGTTTTTTCTTATCTCTCTTTTTCTCAGCTTCATCTTTTTCCATAATTTTATCTTCTATTTCACTTATTCTCTCCTCTGTCTCTTCAATCCTCACTGTCATCATGTCTAGTTTATTTTGCACTTCATTTACAGCATTTTTAAAATTCACCATGATTATTTTTTAGTTCCTTGATCTCTGCAGCAATAGAGTCTCTAGTTTCTTGTATGCTTTTTTTTCAAGCCCAGCAATTAATCTTATGACTATTATTCTAAATTCTTGTTCAGTTATATTGTTTATATCTGGTTTGATGAATTCATTAGTTTTCATTTCTTCCTGGAATTCCTTTTGTGGAGAATTCTCCCATTTCAACATTTTGGCTAGTTTTTGGTTCCTTATGTGTTTTAAAAACTTGTTATGTGTCCTGCACCTGTGAACACTATTATATTAAAGAGGGGTCATACGCTTTCCAAGGCCTGGCCCTTCAGGAGGTGTTATTTGAAGTGTGTTACTTGCTCTTTGTTGCTGTGACTCTGGTTGCTTTATCTCCCTACTCGTAATGATGTTTCGGACCCTTTGCTTTGTTTTCTTCACTGACATAGCCTTAGAAAAGAAAACAAATAAAAGAACAGAAAAATAACCCCAAAACAACTACTACAGCACAACAATGAAGTGTTGTTGTTGTTGAAGGAAGAGGCCTCGTCCTATACAAAGAGAGATATGACAGGGCCATGGAAAAAGAAAAGGAAAGAAAATTGACCAGACAGAGAAACTCTATGGCTTAACCTAGAGAGTGAGAAGGGAGAAAATAAAGAAGGAGCTATAGAACAGGTATAAAGAGAATAGATTAAATACGTCTGCTTAAACAAACCAACAACAAGAATAACCACACTAGAGGAGGGGAGAAATAAGGAGAAAAGGAAGAAAAAAAATATACATACATATAAGAAGAATTGTCCAAGAATTAAATCAGAAAATGCAAAAACGCTGGGTGCCTTGGAACTGGTGGCAGTGCTGGTCTGGAGGAGGGGCTGTCTGGTTCCTCATCATCAATCCCACTCCAGTAGACATGCAGTTTCCAGGTGTGGAGGGGCGTCGTGTGGTGTAGGCAGGTCCTGACTCCACAGTGGGCCCCTTGCCCATTCCCTGTTTCCCTGAGGTCCCACCTTGTTGGTGATGGAGAGAAAAATGGTGACACCCCAGTCTCTCCTCCACAGACCGGTGTCCCATACCACTCTGTTCTGGTTGTCCTCATGGTGCCACTGGCACAAACGAGGCGGTTTGTCCTGCTTTGCCAACTCCCGTCTCTCCCTGGTGCTCGATTGGGATTTAAACCCCAGTGTAGGAGAGACAGATTCTATTTCACGGGGATGGTATATACCTAGAGCATTCTATACATCACACATTTCTTCCTTCATCTAAGCAAAAGAGGGTTTATGCTTTTGTTCCTATTGGAATTGGATATTATTTGGGTCCTTTAGAAAAAGAAAAGCAATCTGACAATTTTATATCCTGACCTGGGAAATGAATAGTCGCTTCATTAAAATGGCACTGCCATGGGGGGAAAAATGCAATTTATCATACAATTGTATTTAATTAATCCTTTTTTAATGAAAGAGTTTTTTAAGTTTTATTCTTCTTCCTATCAATACTAACGCCAGCCATTAACTTCTTTCCAGTCAAAGTGCCACCACTCTGTCACATTATGTGGTGATCAGTTTGAGATTAATGAGGGGAAAAAAGGGCATTTTCCTACCTTCACATTATATAATAGCTGTAATTCTGCTCTTTTTGCTGGGAACTCAACAGGGGAAAATATTTTCTCTCAAGAATTTTTCTTTTGGAAAACCTTATAATTTTATAATTGAATAATAATTGAACACTTAAAGTCTACATTATATTATTCTACATGTGGTTGGTAAAATGAATTTGGTTATTTCTACGGGTAGAATGTTGTAGTGGATTTTGATAAATAAAGACTTTCATCCAGGAATTCACCTGATTTATGGTGGGTCTTTACTCCAACATCTAACTCATGGTTGAGTCATCAACTTCATTATACATGCAATATCAGTTAACAAAAACGCTCAACTTTTTCTGAGAATTATTTTTGGGGTTATTTATGGAACGCTAAAATCCAACTTTGAGATCATTTTTTAAAATGTTTGTTTATTTTTGAGAGAGTGAGAGACAGAAAGAGAGCAAAAGGGGGAGAGAGAGATACACACAGAATCCAAAACAGGCTCCAGACTCTGAGCTGTCAGCACAGAGCCTGACACAAGGCTTGAACTCACAAAGCATGAGATCATGACCTGAGCCAAAGTCTGACATGACACATAACTAACTGAGCCACTCAGGAGCTCCAAGATAATTTTTATAAAGTCATTTGAAGTAAAAACGAAGCAATCCTGGACCTGCTAATCATTGTCAAACCCTCTGGCCAGAAGGCCACTACAGAGGCAAGAGGATCATATCTGCTGAGGCCTCCTGAACCTGATTTGGGGATTGGCATTTGGTGCCCTTTCTTATTTGGTCACTATGTCTGTCACCTAGATGGCCAGGTTTTATTAGCTTAATTTTATAGGTGAGGTAACCAACATGGTTTCTGTGACTTGGTCATAATGATAAAGCTACGTCATCCTCTTGTTCAAGTGACACGAGTGCTGTCCACCCCAGAGAACAAGTCATATTTCCCTACAGACAGAGAAAAGTGAGCTTTCATAACAGTATTTTTAAGACCGTGAAACAACACTAAGCCATTTTCTTCTCTTGATTGACTTATAAATTGAAAAAAAATCAATAGATTTGAGTTTCCTAAGCTTCAAAAGTTGATAAATTTTTTGAATTATAATAGTTCTATTGGAATGGGAAGCAACAAGCGAGAGGAATGTCATTCTTCTCAAAGTGTATGAAACACTCCAGAACAGTGAGATTCAGCATTATCCAAAATAGAAGTGATAAGAAATAGAATAAATCTCAGAAATTGGAGGATAGGAATAAAGGCCTGCATGGGCAAGAGTAGATTAATGTTGAAGCAGAAAGAGGGCCACGAGGGTGGAGTTGTGAGGTCAGGGATCCCAGAGGAGGCTGGAGAAAGCAAATGGCATAGAAGACACCTAGTTGTTCCCTCAGAGGTGACAATGAGAGCTAGTTCAAGAGACAAGAGCACTGAGGTGAAGGGGGTCCATTCAGTCCTGGAGATCGAAGGTCTAGAAAATACTGAGGCAGGAGGAGGACATCATTATCCTGGGACATGACAGATGCATAGGACAGTCTGGGTTGGGAATAACACTCCCTGTGAATTCCTCACTCATGACTTCCCACCAATCTCACTTCTAGTTTTCTATTTGACTCCAGACCCAATTTTTTAAGGCCCATCCTCCTTAATGCCCTGTTTCCCAGAATACACACCTTATTCCCTCTCATTCCTTCAGGCATGTCCAGCCCTTTTCTATAAATCTGGTATATTTTCATAAATGTTCAGGCCAGAAACCTGAGTCACATAATGTGAATGCTGTACTGAAATGTACAGATCATTCTCCTACCCTCCCTCAAAACTATGCATCATTTCCCAATTTCTTCCAACTCCTCAGAATGCCCACTTTGTGTTTATTTCTACAGTTGGACAATATTTCTTAATAAGTAGTAAGTGGATTCTGCCTCCAGTGGTCTTCTCCCCTCTCTCTACCTGTTAGTCATAGTGCAATATTCTCAGCCAAAGAGGAGGTGGTTTTAACTTCTTCCCCGATCAGTGTCTTGGTCCATTCAGACTACTGTAACAAAGTACAATAGACTGGGTGACTTATAAACAATAGACATTTATTTCTCACGGTTTTGGAGGCTGGAAGTCTGAGACTAGTGTGCCAACAGGATCAGGTTCTCTTCCAGCTCTCAGCCTGCTGACTTCTCAATGTGTCCTCACATGCTGGAGAGAGAGCAAGAGAATAATCTTGGGTCTCCTTTATAAGGGTGCTAATCTCATTCATGAAGTCCCCTACCCTCATGACCTAATCACATCCCAAATACCTTCACACTAGGGGTTATGACTTAATGTGTGAATTTAGGGATACACAAACATTTAGGTGATAGCAGAAAGCCAGTCCTCACAGAGCTTTCCTTTCTCCACCTAAAATCCTTTGGTGATAGTTACTTCCTTGCCCATCCTAGCTGAGCCAGTGTGAGTTCTTCCATTTCCTCTATAGAGTATGGGCTTGCCAGAGCAGAAAGGAACCATTTTCTCCCTTGTTTTATACTCTATCACTCTATTTGAGAAGGCTCATTCTGCATTAACCCCCATGTGGAGTGAGGAGAAAGGGATATCAACTATAGCAAAAGACTGGGCGAGTGTTTGAATTCTATTCCCTTCACCCAGTGTATCCACTGTTTTCACAAAGTCTTCACAGAAGAGAGCAGACAGGTATGAAGCAATTATCTAACTGAGTTAAGAAAAACAATTGCTTTTGCTTTCTTATTACCTCCATCATCAGGGGAGGCTCCTTCATCCCATCCCTAGACAGCTCACACTTCCCTTTATTTGGAAGAAAAAGTCTAAATCTACCCTTTTGACTGAAGTGTACTAACAAATTATGGATTGCAGACTTATGTTGAAAGAAGTGGCAGAGCTGTGGATTTATTGCTTGGCCTTTCTCACTTTCCTGAAGAAAATGGACTTTAATAATAATCTTTCATATAAGAAAATAAATTCCCAGAAAAGAAAATCACTTATGGCGTCCAACTTACTGAAGTACTCTCTACAGCAAGGTTTTTCTTTTTAAATTAAAAAGAAATTTTTTTAATTAAAAAAAATTATTATTGAGACAGAAACAGAACATGAGCGGGGAAAGGGCAGAGAGAGAGGAAGACACAGAATCTGAAGCAGGCTCCAGGCTCCGAGCTGTCGGCACAGAGCCCGATGCAAGGCTTGAACTCATGAACCATGAGATCATGACCTGAGCCAAAGTTGGATGCTTAACCAA
The DNA here is from genome assembly GCF_008692635.1 of Crocuta crocuta. Lineage (NCBI taxonomy): Eukaryota > Metazoa > Chordata > Mammalia > Carnivora > Hyaenidae > Crocuta > Crocuta crocuta. The sequence continues at coordinate 8,549 of NW_027531907.1, read as the reverse complement.
CTGAAACACCCAGGTGTCCCTAGAGCATAGTTTTTCAAATGTTCCTTTAATCTGGTTACATAAACTGGGTGTTAGGCCATGAAAGGTTCTATTTGTACAGGGAAGTGTTTGCTATCCACAGGAGACTTGTCTGTGAGTTCCCTGAGGGCAGGACTCTGTTTTCTTATTACTCACTACATGTGCACTTATTACTGCATGAATTTATATGAATTCTTGCACATATATGTACAAGTGTGTGCACAGTCATCTACATTTCAAAGTAGTGACAAGTGATATTGAGAAAAATAAATCACAAAATGAGGTGCTTGAAAGTGTCAGGTGGAGGTTGGTGTGGGACTCCTTTTGAGGAATGGGTCAGCAAAGACTCTCTGAGATGCCCTTTTTTCTGAGTCATGAGGTGAGAGCCATGTGGGGAGCAGGGACTGGACAAAGGAACCCTCAGTGGAAAAACTCTGGATCATAGATGGCTGGGGGTGAGCTCAGGCAAGATATAGGCTTAAAGACCATTTAGGAATTTAGATGTAACTTCTGTGTTATATGAAGCCATCAGAAAGGTGTGGGCAGGGTGTGGAATGACCAGATTTTTATTTCCCAGTATCAATATGGCTGCTGTGGATGATGGAGTGGCATCCAGAGACAGTTAGGGTGATTCCAGTTGTCTAGACAGGTGCTGGTAGTTGGACTGGGAAAGGCATGAGCTGGGCGTGACCTGGGACATATGTTCCAGGTAGAAATGAGGGGATTTACATATATGTCAGATGTGGGGTTTGAGGCTTGGATGAGAATCAGGCATGATTTTCAGGTCTAGTCAGGGCCATTTTGGATGAGGGCATGAAAATAGATGGAAGCACAAGTATGAAGAAGCTGGTGAAACAGTTAGGCTTGGTGACACACACCTTGTTTGCTACCTATCAGCTTTTATTAAGGTAGCCAGAGGTCCTCTCCAAAGTCTGGACCACCACTGAAGTGAAAACTTTTTTTTTAAATAACCAATGCCATCTTTCCTATGGGAAAGAGACAAGGAGATTTGGGCCAAGAATCTAGCCTCCTAACCCCCCAGATCTTCTACACTCCCAGGGAAAATCCTGTCTTGATCCTTCTCCAACAGAGTACAACCCAAGGAGGTGGATCCATTCACATTTGACTTCATGATTTCTCTCCAAACTTGGCCCACTTGAAATTACTTTATCCTTCTGGGTGGAAAAACCAGTTTTTACAACTTGTGCACTCTTTACACATCTGTGAATCATGATACAAGTGTCATGTTCTTTCAAGTTCCTAAGCTTTGGAAACTTCAAACAAAGCACAAACTAAAAAACAAAGTCTTTTGTCTCTCAAGAAATTGTAGCCTTTTTCGATGGAAGTCTAGGATTGTATAAAACTTAAATTTTTAGACAAACGCTAGAAATGAGCCCTTTGCTCTCAGTTCTCAGCTGTGTCTTCACCACCCCAAGGAGGGCTAACAGGAGATCAGGATGTGAAAAAGCCTGTTAGTTATGTGAGCAGTCAGAACACCACCGAACCACTTCAGCCAGGCAGCGCATAAAACTGAGCATCTTCTTAAGTGTCTCTCTCTCTCTTTTTTAAAAACTGTTTTTTCACTGTCTCAGAAAACTTCCATTGTAATTTTCCTTTGAGGGTGAGGCTCTGCCATTCACCTAAGAGGCAGGCATGGAGAGATGATGCTGAAGACTCTGGAACTCCCCTGACTTCCTGGTTCTCTGTGACCTCCAGCTCACTTGCTTCTGGTGAACCATTGAATCTGGCCACCCAAAAAGCTCTTTGGGCTGCTTCTCTGTTGCTCTCTGCTTGGTCATCTGTGAACTCCTGTGGCTTCTGTTTCCATCTGGATGTTGGAGACAGGGATCCCCTCTAACCAGGTAGTTACAAGGCACTTTCCTGCTTATTCCACACTTCAATGTGAATGACCTGGGCTCTGCTCCCAGTCTGGTCCAGAGCATCTGCTGAGCAGCCCACTCCAGCCCAGCTCTGCCATTGAGAGGAAGACCCCTGGATTTTGGTATCATACTTCTTTCCCTCCTTTCTCATGTGCAGTAAAAGGCCAAATCCTGGGTAGGATAGTTCCTTGGACATGCTGCCAGTGTCATCCACAGTCTGGATCTCCCAGGGCTCTGCTCAAGGTTCAGTGCTCTGCTCTAACAATCTTGAAGTTAGTAATTTTTGAAGCAGGGGTCCTGCATTTTCACTTTGTACTGTGCTCCTGCATTATGTAGCCAGCTGTCTACTAATTCTGTCTGTGAAGTATCTGGAACACCCATTCACTTATCTCACCTCTTCTTTATAACTTCTGTTTTTACCCTACTGATGTAAGTACCTGCTAGTCTACTCTTGCTTTCCTCTACTCATTCTATACACCATATTTTCAAAATGGCTTTACACTGCAGAAGTATCATGTCTAAGTAGGTAACCTGTCCTAGCCCTGAGTGGATATGGCCACCCCTCATATACCTGTACCCTGATGCTGATACCTTCCAGGTGGAGCTCCTGCCCTCACCTTGCTCAGGCACCTCCTCAACTCCAGCCCACCCTCCCCACTCTAACATACCTGCTCTTCTAACTTCTGAATCCAGACCACACTCCCAAGGTGCTTCTTTACTGACAGGTGCACCTGACAGGTGCTTCTTTACTGCATTGATGGCAGCTGCAGTTAAATAACCAATTATGCAGAGAGTTGTTTAAAGTATGTATGTCTTGCTAGAATACAAACTCAGTGAGATTTCAGGTCATAATTAAGGTGGGAGGAGAACCTAACACAGGGCTTTGTATCCCCTGGATGCTAAGTAAATATTGATGGGAGGGAGGAAGGAAGGAAGGGAGGGAGGGAGGGAGGAAGGAAGGAAGGAAGGAAGGAAGGAAGGAAGGAAGGAAGGAAGGAAGGAAGGAAGGAAGGGGGGAGGGAGGAAAGAGTGATTCTCTTGAGAAATTAGCTTAGCTCTTCATTGATGATTGTGGTATTGGGCTCCAGGACACTGGTGATTCCAAGGCCACTGGTGATTTTGTTGTCTTTCTTGGCCAAGGAAAGCAGGAGTGCACCAGGACCCCCATTTCTGGCCTCCTCCCTGGCATCTTCGCCAGGCATCTTTCCATCTTCCCTCGGCTTCAGTTTACTCACCATAGAAAGAAGTAGAACCAGATGTTTTTTTGAAGCCCTTTGTGGTGCTAGCATTTTATGATTCTATTTTTGTCAAAGCCCCTCAGGAAATAAAACTGCAGTGTAAATAATGAAAATAAAACAGAACATTCTATTTGAAAATGCTCTAGGCAGTTCCTTTTTTTATATTCCTAAGAAATGATTCTATTTCCATCCACATGAAATTGGGCCATTCTGGCTATTTCACAAAATCAAACTGGGTGGCCTTTTTCCTTTATGTTTCAAGAAGACAGTTTAAGTATAAGAAATCTGATATGGTTAATTTTTCATTCCTTGCGTGTAAATGTTGCTTAAGTGTAGTTTGGGTTTAAAATTCACAATCAGTGAGAGGCGCCTGGGTGGCTCAGTCTGTTAAGTGTCCGACTTTGGCCCAGGTCATGATCGCACGGTTCGTGAGTTCGAGCCCCACGTCGGGCTCTGTACTGACAGCTCAGAGCCTGGAGCCTCCTTCAGATTCTACGTCTCCCTCTCTCTCTGGATAAATATTTTTTAAAAAATATTTAAAAAAAATAAATATTTTTATCCATAGCACTTAAAACCTCATGGAGTGCATATGTATTTGTCTGTTGTCTCTCTCCCCCAACTAGAATAAAAGGCCACAGAGAACAGGGATTCTGAAGTGCTTGCTGTTGGGTTTCTGGGCTAGATCAGTACCTGCTTGTAGTAGGTGTTTAATATGTATTGATTGAATGAGTGAATGCTGTCCACTGAGCCCCAAGGGCTCCTCCAGATTTTAGCTAATCCTGGTCTTTTTCTGTAAATGCACAAGCTGTTGTCACACTTCTACCTTACCCATAGAGATTCTCTGACAACTGAAAAGAAAATGGCTTCCATTTTGTAGAATAATGAGAAATAGTCATGTTTTTTAAAGCTGGTTATTAAGAACTCTCGCGTTCAATGAAAATCATTGTTTGGTTTCCTTAAGATCTTATTGTAATGCAGATTTGACAATGTGTGCAGCTGGTTTTTCCCTTTGTCTAAAAGCCCATCTGGGTTCTTCTCAAGAAAACCATATTCTAAATGGAATTCTGTAAAGCTGCAGTCCCCTCCCCCCTCCTCTTCCTTTTTTTTTTTTTTTTCCAAATCAAGCTGTTGTTACACAGCTACACTGTGACTCAGTACTTACTGGCCTAACTTTGTTAAATGCTTTGTAAATCCAAAGGTTTATAGATTTTAAAGAAGAGCACAAAATCCTGTAACCATCATGTTATTTTAAATGTTGGAATTGACATCCAACCTAAATGTACTGTTTGTGTAGTGATTAATGAAGGGACATTTCAGATGTGCCTGGTGCTTTTTGTGTGTTTATTTTGATGCCAAAATACTTTTTCTTTGAATCAGTAAGACAGGGTCAGAAGGACTTCTATAACTTGAAGAGAGACTACTTTACAGTTTTTCCTCCCTCACTTAGGAAATCTCAATCTTCTTAGTTCTCTTCTCAGAGTCATGACCACCTGCAATGTGAAGGTTCTTGTAAGTTATCATTATACAGAAAATTTTAAAATAAAAGGCCAAACTGAGAATAAGGTCATATTACATTAAAAAACAAAAACAGTACTCCTATATCCTTTGGATAAAGTCCTAGTAGTGCTATTGTTGGGTAAGTCAATCTTTAATTTTTTGAGGAACCTCTACACTGTTTTCCAGACTGGCTATACCAGTTTGCATTCCCACCAACAATGCAAGATATGTGGAAGTTGAGAAACTTAACTATATAGTTACAGAAAGGGAGGCAAACCATAAGAGACTTTTAAATACAAAGGGCAAACTGAGGATGGAAGGGGGTGGGGGGTGGGAGTGTGGAAATAAAAGGGTGATAGGCATTGAAGAGGGCACTTGTTTGGATGAGCGCTGTGTGTTGTATGTAAGTGATGAATCATGGGAATCTAACACTGAAGCCAAGAGCATACCGTATACACTGTATGTTAGCTAACTTGACAATAAATTATATAAGAAAATAAAAATAAATAAAATTAAGACCTAAAAACAAAAACAAAAACACATCTCCTACTGTCAAACTTTGTTGTATGGTTGGGGAATAAACATCACCCAAAATTGGGTGTTTGTTGTTTCACACAAGTCTTGACATCAGAATGCAGCTCATCAAAGCCCCTTGTCAGCCTGTTGTGAATCAAACTGCTGGCCACAGCTTGGCCTTTCATCTTCCTCCAAGTCTTCTTCTCAGCCTCATCTCCCATCTCAAAACAATACTGTATCTTTTTTCCCTAATCTAATTGGTCATTAATTTAAACCAAAACATTTTATTTTTGTTTTTTAATGCTTGCCCTAGCAATGACGGGATGCCTGTAGTCCTATCTTCCACCACTACATGCCCTTGGGCCTGCACACACTGTGTGGGCTAACATGCCCTCCTTGTCCTGCAGTAGGCTGCCATCTTCAGGGAAACTCCCAGAGAGGTAGCTGACTAGTCTCCCTGCAGAGCGCTATTTCTGTCAGGCCTGGGCTCTAAAGTCAGGAAGAGCTGTAGGATGGCCAGTTTGGGAACCATCTCTGGCTTCGGAGGGCCCCTGAGTGGACATCTGGGCCACTCCTAGGAGTGCCCTTGTTTTCTAATCATTCCTCCATTGCACTCTTCAACTGCTCCTTACCAGTTCTGTGTAGTGAGGCTGGTTCCCTTTTATTCTGAAAATTAGTTTTTTTTCTACTGAATATTAATCTAATTCTAAATATTACTACCCACTTACAAACTAAACATAACAAATACCATTTCACTTATACCATTTCATTTTTGTTTTAGAAACTTAAACCCAAACTTAATCACCCAGAGTATTTATATTATACTCCTTCCAAAGGGTGAGAAAATTCCTAATAAATGTGAATGATTTCACTGACTGTTTTTTTCTTAATGCACATAACACCCATGCACTAGAATAGAACCTAGGTGCCCACATAGGAGACAGGATGATTTCAGGGGAATCTTGAGGGTTCTGACATCCAAATTCTATGGCTGTGAATTGATGCTGACCCATGTGAACTTATTAAAGGCTGAAATTCCATCTTTAGAGTCATCCCTTTAGATCAAGGCTGTTCTACATCAGGATAGTGTGAAAAGATTAAAAAAAAAAAAGAGGCACACCGTGTTTGGCACACAGCTGGATCTCAGTAAATATTTGTTGAATGACTTAAGGCAAATAACAATATAGCTAATAATTATTGAGTGTGAAATAGATTTTCCCCATTGCTCCTCCTTGTGAAAGTAGGAAAATCATTCCTTCCCCTGGAGGAAAACACCTAGAGAGGATTACCTGTGTGGTCCAGGCCTTAGGCTCTGACCAGTAATGCCACTGGGCCCAGCACTCTGGCCCTAAGAATTAAAATTAGATAGGCCATGCAGAAACAGAGAGAGATGAGAAACCTTCGATGAGGAATGGGAAAAGCATGGGGATGCAGGCCTGCCTGGCCTGGCCTTTGCTTCCTGAGGGATTCTTCATACACTTTGATACTACTAGTTGTTGTTTCCAAAGTGGGGCTAGGAAATATCTCCAATAGTTTAAAAGAATGGTCTTGATGATGAAAGATGATGCTTCTCACATGACTTCTTTGAACCTTGTTACAAATGTTGGGGAAACTGACACTCATGAGGACCTGTCCCACCTGACACTATGGTAAGTGCCCAGTGTATGCTATTTCCATAAATCCCAAGGTATCACAATGGCCCATTGTCAGATGAGGGTGCTGGTGCTCACAATGGATGGGAATAAGGCCTTTCAGAGGCAAGTGGCAGGGCTGGGTTCTTCATAGCTCTCTCTGCACCAAGTACAAGCTCTTTCTGCCATACTGTGCCATTTCCCTTGGATATTTTGGAAGCAAATATCTTAGTGGAAAATAATCAGCATGGGTATTCAGAACTTGGTGGTGTTCCAATAAATATGACAGCAAATGTTGCCCGTTTCTCAACCCAGAGAACAGATGTGTGCATCAGTGGAGCTCATGATGCTGTGAAACCATTGATGGCACAGGGCATCTTTGTCCTATCTGCCAGTGTATAATCAAGCTAAGGTTAGTGTACAAGCAGTAAAGACTAAAGAACTCAAGATACTGGAGAAGGCACAAAAAATGCTGCTTTAGGGCAAGTATTGATTTTTTTCTTAAATATGAAAATTCAAGTGAATGGAAGTACATTCTACAGTTACAAGTTTTACAAGTGAAACATTTCCAAAGGCTATATAGTCTTTTCATCTGGGAGGTTCTTCTAATACAGTGATGTGTATGGAGGTGCTACTGCCAAGACCACCTATGAGAGAATTCAGCTTTGGATCCTATGCAGAGTCCAACAAGTGAGGTAGTGCTTCCAGGTAGAGCTCTGCTTCCAGTGACCACTCTGCTCTCAAATCTGGGAGACTTGACCAGGTTCAAGGTTTTAAAAGATATCCTTTAAGGCCATGGGAGAAGCAGAGAGATAGTTTTTGAAGAGATGGAACTGGTCTGGAGCGGAGCATTAGCTGAGATACAGCAATAGTGAAAGATAAGGAGTCAACTAGCTTGCAATGAATTAGTGATGTGGGCAAGGGAGGGGAAAGAAGAGAACATTCAAGGAGACTACTGAGTTTGTGGCTTGAGAAACTGGGTCAGCAGCATTATCATTCATTGAGACAAGAGAGCTCTAATGCTAGATAGATGACTTTAAATGGCTTCTTGAAAATTCAGCCAAAAATAAAGACAAAAGAATCTGTCCACAACAATGTTGTTAAAAGCAAGTCTACTCTGAACAATGTCAATATCTTTGTAAATTACATACAATACCATGTCAGATAAGGGCTTGATGCTATGTGGAGCACAGCAGTCTAATGTGATAGAAATGTGCTTAATTTAAACTCATTTCAACCTGAATGAAGGTTTGTTCAGGCACCAGTAATCTAACGGTTGGTGGCACTGTCTTGCATTAGATTGAAGTACAGTCATCCCCAGAATAAAATGAAACAAAGCACCTCAATGATTAATAAGCTGGAAATCAACCCCCTGTGCAAAATTGCCCATCTGCTTCCGAATGCCATAGAAACGGTCTGCCCTGCTCTCTTTCTCAATATGATATACGAACTGCCTGAAAAAGTTGTTTTCAAGCTATATAATCTGAAAAGAACTAGCAGTAGAAAGGACACACCTACTAAAGTAGGTATTATCTTTGTGCTGAGGACAAAAAAAAATGCATTTATGTTTTTATTGATCTTCCAAACGATGGCCTGTTACATGGATCTTCAAGGCAAAATTGGCATTTAAAAAGGATATAGGCATTTCAATAAGAATGGAGTCTTAAGAGCATATTATTTATAAATGCATTTTCTACACCATCACTTGGAAGTGAGGATACATATTTATTTTTATTTATTTATTTATTTATTTACAAATAGTTTATTGT